>NC_137791.1:113470324-113507824 GCF_963383645.1 Muscardinus avellanarius | reverse complement strand
AAATTTAGCTTAATATTTAGTAGTTTCTTATACTGACTATATGTCTCTTCTGTTTGAGCTATAGCTACAGCCTTGCTTTAATATGCACCATGAACATCACATCGTTTTAGAATTGTATCCTAGAATCACAGTTCTTCTGTCCTTTGTTGAATGGGATATGCTTTTTAAAAAGTCACTAGCAGGAAGTAGTGAAGCATCAAAAAGAGATGCAGATAGATATGATCCTTTATTTCACAGGTCTAAATACAGTCTTAAACATTTAGGCATAAGTAAAATTCCAGCTACCTGTTAAATCATATCCATTGATTCATATTTAATTTCTTATCACTAGAAATTACCTTTTTCTTAAATTTTATTTATACAATTTGAAGTTTGAGCATCAGTTACTCTGCCTTTTTATTTTCCACATAAAAGCCAGAAACCTCTTCCTATGATACTAGCCTTGTCCTAATTTAACAAACTATCAGTGAGATGTCAAAAAAAAGGTAAAGCTTTTCACAAAATTATGGATCCATATTAAAATAGTGACTTTATTGAATATGTTCCAATTGGTATTATAATTGTTATTTATAATTTGATTATAAATACAGTATAGATGTTTCTAATGGATACAAACTTAGTATGAAATTACTGCAAATCAAGTCATAGCATATGCTGTTTAGTTTCAGGGATTTAACACAGAGTATGTCACACCATGATATAACTAATATATGTGTTCCAAATATCTCAAACTTTTAAAACCATAACTTGTCATGGGAAAATATTATTAAGAAATCATATATAAATATTTATTTTTAAAAGAAGACAAAAGTGGAGGTGCTTTGATTTAAATGCTGTAAACTTAGAACAACCAAAGTTCATCATTTATTGCTCCTTTATCCTGCATGCTGCCCCCATCCCTGCTCAATAATCCCGACTGGTTCTGTTAAAATCAGTGGAATTTGAGAAGTTAACTTCAAAAGATCATTCAGATACATAAAAATGTTCCATTGGAGGGAAAAAAAAAAAGAAAGAAGAGAAAAATACAAAGAAAGAAGAAAGAAGATCATTCTATTAATGGATTATATAATAAATGCATAACTAATTTCAATGTTACTTATTAATTTGCAAGTACCTTTAGAGGATTTTTATATATAAAATGAAGATATTGATTGTGCTTAAAAAGTGCCAAAGTTATAATAATAAGAGCAATATCTTCTGGCATATTTTATATATTTTATTATATGCAAATAATTTTCCTAACAATTTTTAATTTATTGTCCACAATAATGTGGTAACATACATTTTTCTATTTCAGAATTGAAAATATTAAAATGTTATGCTATGTGCTTAACTTCATATTAAGAGTAAATTGTTGTAACAACCCATTTTATATTTATTTTTATTCTAAAAATTGTTCATTCGACACCTGCCATTTACAGATAATTCTAAATTCTGGGAGATAGAAATAAAATGTATTCTCAGTGTGTGTGTGTGTGTGTGTGTGTGTGTGTGTGTGTGTGTGTGTGTGTCTGGGAATTGAATTTAGGGGCATTCTACTGGCCAGTTGCTGAGGCTGGTCTTTAACATCCAGTCTTAGTAACGTAGCCTCCCAACTACTAGGATTCCAGGTGTGTACCACCTTGCTCCATGAATCTTTTCAATTATAATACAAACAGGCACAGGATGTGTGCAGAACAATGATGTGCTGATCAACTAACCCTCTGGGAGTAAGAGGAAGAAAGCCATGATTGGTCAATCTGTTTGGCGTAAATATTTCCAGAATGGCTGCTTTTAAGCTCCTAGCAGCTGAAAACTTGTCTTGAAATTTCTGAGTATTTTACAGTCAGCTCTCACATGTGGGTTTAGGTCTGCTCCAAGTCACTACTAATAGAATGGTTGAAGTGTGACAGAAGGCATGGAGTGGGATTGAGAAAGAGGTCAAAACAGAGAGAACTTGAGCTAAGCCATGAGGAATAAATTTTCCAATAATTATAGTAAATACCAGAAATGTAAAGTTGATTTTACTTGTCCCTGTATATGTGCGCATGGTAAAAAGAGGAAAAGAGAAAAATTGAGGTGAGAAAGAAAGAAATTTTTCTTTAAAATGTGACCTAATGTAAATGATGCTCATTCACAAACATATCAATCGCTGAGCCAAAATGAGAAGGAAGGAGGGGTTAGATAATGGAATTAAGAGTGAGGAAGGCCACACAGTTGAAGAAACCCACTGGCCCTTTGCTGTAAAATAGGCCCAGTTCCAGTCCTGCAGTGCAACAGACTCTGGGCCTAGCCTGCTGGCTCCAGAACCGGCCTCGCCACCCGGCAGGTTCTGGTTACTGTCACTGTGGACATGATGTTTACAGAGGTTCCTATTTTCCTCCATATATATATATATATATATATATATATATATATATATATATATATATATATATATATATATATGAATACAGCACCTGTCATTTGTAGAAGCAGAGAGCCCAATTACCTAGCAGCAATGAATTTTATCTCCCCACTGAAAGTGGAGGCTCACAGCCTCACCATGGAGAGTAGAATCCGCTGCTCCAAGCACACCCTGATAGAAACTGCTGCTGCCTCACCTAATCTCTCAGCAGATTTCCAGAACCAAGTGACCTCTATTTAAAAAAAAAAATCGGTTGTGAGTGGATCATCCTTTCAAAGTTACTCACCTTCTGGCTTTCAGGTTTTCTATAAATAGGATTAAGTGGGGAGAAATAGAAATTCTAATATATTGTTGGTGGGATTGCAAGTTGGTGCAACCACTTTGAAGATCAGTATAGAAGATACTTAGAGGCTGGGCGTGGTGGCGCACGCTTGTAATCCCTGTGCTTGGGAGGCGGAGACAGGAGGATTGCGCAGGTTCGAAGCCAGCCGCGCTGGCGTAAGAGATCCTGTTTCAAAAATATAAAATAGGTCTGGGAGTGTAGCCCGGAGATAGAAGGGCTTCCAGGAACCCCAGTACCACCAAAAAAAAAAAGAAGATACTTAGAATAAGGAAAATGAACTTACCATATGATTCAGCAATACCACCTTTGGGTATCTACCAAAAAGAATGAAAACCAAAATACCAAACTAATGCATGAACAACGATGTTAATAGCTGCACAGTTCATCATTGCCAAACTGTGGAATCAGCCAAGATGTCCTTCAACAAAGGAGTTGATTTCAAAACTATGGGATATGTACACAATGGGATTTTTCTCAGCCATAAGAGAGAACAAAAATTATGGTATTTACAGTGAAATATCACAAAAATAAGAAATCAGATGCTTTTCTTAATGTGTAAAATATTAGGGAGAAATGGGTAAGAGGAGAAACTCTAGATGAAGAAGGTACCCTATAGAGGAGCAATGAAAGTGACATATCTCAGGGGAGAAGAGGGAGGATAAGGGAAACTCTTTAAAGCACATGATGTACTGAAACATATCAAAGTCAATCAGGAAGTCAAGCATGGGCAGGTAGGAGTGGGAGGGAAGGGGTTAGAGATTGAGTAGGGGCTACCTGGGTGATGTGTGCATGTATATCTCCACAAGTTTTATTTTTTTCCATTGAGGTGTATGACTACAATGCACCAATAAAATTTTATTTAAAAAAAGCGAGAAAGGGTTAAATGAGTGATGTGTGCATGTGTGCTTCTGCCATCTTTTACCCCATTAAGATGTATGACTACAGAGCAACAATAAAAAATAAAAGCTAACTAAAAATAAAATTTAAAAATGTAGCCAACATTTGAAATATTTAATAAAGATGATTATGACACCAGAATATAAATTTGTGGCTAAAAATTAACTGTATTTCAAATGTTTTCAGTCTATATTATATATTTCATGGGAATCATTAGTTATTGAATTATGATACCAGAATAGCATTGAATTATTTGGTAAAGAAAAGAAGGTGAGATTTTTGTGTTATAGTCTTGATTTTTCTTTAGGATTTCCATAATGATAAATGATGTTGAAAATTTACTTGTATATATATTGGCCACTTGTGTATAATTTTAGAGAAAGATCTGTTCAAATTTTTGCAAAATTTTAATTGGGTTGTTATTCTTTTTGTTATTGAAATTTAAGTTCTTTATGTATTCTGTACACTAGTTCTTTATGAAATACATCATTGTAAACATGTAAATATACTATTTTGTTTGTCTTTCCATTTTTTTAAAATTGGTGCATTGTTGTTATACATCTTAATGGGATACAAGATGGTAGAGGCATACACGTACACATCACACAATTAGCCCTTACCCAATTCTCATCCCCTCTCTGTCCCTCCTTCTCATGTGTGATGGACTTTGAGGTGTTTGTGAATGTACATCATGAACATTAGAAAATTTCCTTCTTACCTCCCCAGCACCTTCACTTAGATTGTCTTATTTGCTCATCTATAGTTTTTGCTTCTTTGTCTAGAGTTACTCCTATGAACCATTTTCTCCCTATCTTCTGAATACTAGAAAGAACATCCAATTTCTGATTTTTTGTGACTGACTAATATCATTTAGCATAATATTTTCCAATTCTATTAATTTCCTCACAAATGGCATGATTGTGATCTTCTTTATGGTTGAGTAAAATACCATTGTATGGATACACCATAGTTTTGTTATCCATTCATCTGTTGATGGATGTCTTGGCTGGTTCTGTAGTTTGACAACTGTGAATTGTGTGTCTATAAACACAGGTATGCATGCATTAGTTTGATATTTTTTTTTTCCATTTTTCTGGGTATATACCCAGAAGTGTTATTGCTGGATCATAGGGTAGGTTTATAGTCTCTCTGTTAAGGTCTTGATACTTTCCTTTGCTGTACAGAAACTCTTTAGTTTAATGCAATCTCCTGTATTGCTCCACCTTTAGTTTCTTAAGTATTTGAGGTCTTGTTTTAGAAAGATTTTATCTGTGCCTATGTGTTGAAGTGTTGGACCTATGACATCTTCTTCTAGGATCTGCAAGGTCTTTGGTCTGATTTCCAAGTCTTTAATCCATCTTGAATTGACTCTTTTGCAGGGTGAAAAAGTGGAGCTCATTTCCATTTTCTGCATATGGTTAACCAGTTTTGCCAACACCATTTGTTGAAGAGGCTACATTTTTTCCAGTGAATTTTTTGGCCATTTTTTTTAAAAGAATCAGTTAGCTATAAGTGTGTGAATTTGTTTCTGAGTCTTCTGTTCTGCTCCATTAGTCTATGTGTCTGGTTTTTGCCTGTGCCATGCTGTTTTTATTACTATGGCTTCATATTATATTGTATTTATTTATTTTTATCTGTATAGATTAATTTTTTCTTTTTTATTTATAAGTGGAACATATTGAAAATGGTGTACATTTAGATTGTGTTTCGTGCCCTTTCCCCCCAAATTCTCTTCCCCCCTCCCAATAAAGAGTGTCCAGGTTAACCATGTTATATTCATACTGTTACACATATTCATATATAGCTCCTCCATTGAACAACCTCAGCTTTCTTCCTCTCCTATCCTTCCGTTCAAGCTTTGCTGAGATTTCCCCTCCATCATCTGGAGTCCCTCTGGTCCCACTGCTCCATAGCTTGAACATATTAGAGAAAACATATGTCCCTTCTCTTTCTGTGCTTGACTAATCTCACTTAACATATGTTCTCCAGTTCCTTCCATCTTCTTGGAAATGCTATCATTTTATTCTTCTTTATAGCTGAATAGAATTCCATTGTGTGTATTTCCCATAATTTTGCAATCCGTTCATCTATTAATAGAGATCTTGGTTGGTTCCATATTTTGGCTATTACAAAGAAGGTATTGTTGCTGAGAACTACTTTGAAAAATGGTGAGAATTTCCTCTAAAAACAGGAATAAGACAAGTATGTCCATTATCATCACTTCTCTTCAATATAGTACTTGAGATCCTAGCCAGAACAATAAGGCAAGAGAAGGAAATCAAAGGAGTAAAAATAAGAAAAAAATTAAAACTTTCACTACTTGCAGATGATATGATACTATACTTAGAAAATTCAACAAACTCAACCAAAAGCTTATAGAAGTGATGAACAAATTCAGCAAAGTGTCTGAATACAAAATTAATCTTAAAAAAATCAGAAGCTTTCCTGTATGTCAACCATAAATCCCCTGAAAAAGAAATCCAGAAAACACTTGTACTCACGATATGCCACAAAAAAATAAAATAAAATACTCAGTAATAAGCTTAACCAAAGAGGTAAAAAGACCTCTACAAAGATAATTGTAAGACATTAAAAAAGAAATTAAAGAAGTCCTTAGGAACTGGAAACATCTATTTTCTTGAATAGGCAGAATAAATAGCATCAAAATTGCCATACTTAAAGTGACCTACAAATTCAGTGCAATACCCATCAAATTAACAAGTTTATTCCTCATAGACAAAGAAAAACTTGTCTTTTCATTTTCTTGATGACCTTTGCAGGAACAAATTTTAACATGTGAAATTCAATTTTTTCTTTTTTTTGGTGCTTGTTTTAGTATCATATCTATGAAATCATTGGCTAACCAAAGGAAACAATGTTTATTGCTGTATTTGTAAGAAATTTGTATTATTAGATGTTAAATTTAGGTCTTTATCGATTTAGAGTTAATGATTTTTGCAGCACTAAGCATTGAACCTAAGCCCTTGCACATGATTGGCACATACTCTACCACTGAACTATATTCTTGGCTCTCATTAATTCTTATATATTGTTTAAGAAAATAGTCCAACTTTATTCTTTATTCAGTATACTACAGGATATTCAGTAGTCTTGAGGCCATTTATTGAAAATATTATTCTCTCCCTAATAATTTACCATAAGATGTAAGACTTTTAATTTTCAATTTTTACCCATTGGTTTATGTGTCTAACGTTATGCTAGTTACATAATGTGTTATCATAGCTTTGTAACAAACTTTGAAATATAGCAGTGTAAGTACTATCATTTCCCTACAAAACATATTTTATACATTATA
The DNA here is from genome assembly GCF_963383645.1 of Muscardinus avellanarius. Lineage (NCBI taxonomy): Eukaryota > Metazoa > Chordata > Mammalia > Rodentia > Gliridae > Muscardinus > Muscardinus avellanarius. The sequence continues at coordinate 113,500,882 of NC_137791.1, read as the reverse complement.
TGCCAGTCAATATATTTTCATTATTATTATTTTATGTATCTGTATTTTAAATCAAAGAGATGTATAATAAGCAAAAATATATTTTGTGTTAATATATTTGGTATACTTTTACTGTATTTTTTGTTTTGTTTGTTTTTTCTTTGTGTGGTTCTTTCTTTTTTTTTTCAACCTGAAGGGCTCCTACTTATATTTCTTGTAAGTCATTCTGCTAAAGATGAATGTTCCCTGACTGTATTTATCTGGGAATATGTTAATGTATCTTTCTTTAAGACTGATCATTTTGAGGAATATAGAATTTTGGATTGAAAATCTTTTCCTTCAGCACTTTGAATATGGCCTCCCACTGTTTTTTGTCCATCTGGAAGCTCAGCACTGTGATGGACCTTTTTGACTTCCGTGTGGAGGAACCATTCATCCACTTTTCCCTACAGGTGCTTGGTCAGCTTCAGGGCTGTTGCTACATCAGGAAGTCATGATGTTCAAAAATTGTCACTGATATTTTTGAACAAATATTACTACAGATTTAGCCATTTCTACAGACTCAGGTCTGAGGTCAAATCAAGACAAATTCTGTGAATGGAATTTTATTGGAAGCTGCCAGACATGTAAAATGGTGACGATTTTAAGGGGTTGAAGCCTTTTTTTGTGTGTGGTAGTGGGGTTCCTGGAAGCCCTTTTACCTACAGGCTACACTCCCAGACCTATGTTTTATATTTTTATTTGGAAACAGGGTCTCTTAAGCCAGTGTGGCTGGCTTTGAACCAGTGCGATCCTCCTATCTCTGCCTCCCAAGTGCAGGGATTACAAGTGTGTGCCACCACACACAGCAAAGCCTTTTTTTGTTTTTTAAGAACTCAAACCCATTGTGCTCCTTCCAGGGGGTTACAAGGACATTTGCTTTAATAGGTACCATTGTCACACACCCACGGTGTTAGATCTCAACCCAAGGCTGGACATAGTAATTAAAACTGCTATTGCTATTTAAATAAGGGAAGTATAAATGAGAGCTCTTTTAGTTACTACCAGATATATTAAAATTAAAAGTAATAAGCCGGGCGTGGTGGCGCACGCTTGTAATCCCCGCGCTTGGGAGCCGGAGACAGGAGAATGGCGCAGGTTCGAAGCCAGCCGTGCTGGCCTAAGAGACCCTGTTTCAAAAATATAAAATAGGTCTGGGAGTGTAGCCCGGAGGAAGAAGGGCTTCCAGGAACCCCAGTACCACCACCAAAAAAAAAAAAAAAAAGTAATAAAACCAGGCATATTGATGCATCGCTGAAGCCCCAGTAGTTAGGAGGCTGAGACAGAGGATCACAAGTTCAAGGATAGCCTCAGCAACTTAGTGAGACGTTCCACAATCTAGAGAGACCCTGTTTAAAAAAAAAATGGGGAGGAGAAAAATTAAATTAAGTTAAAAGATCTCAGGGGTATATCTCAGAGGTAGAATTCCCGTGAGTTTGCTGGGCGTGGTGGCGCACGCTGTAATCCCCCGCTTGGGAGGCGGAGACAGGAGGATCACGCAGGTTCGAAGCCAGCTGCGCGCGCTGGCTTAGGAGACCCTGTTTCTAAATAAAAAATATAAAATAGGTCTGGGAGTGTAGCCCGGAGGTAGAAGGGCTTCCAGGAACCCCAGTACCACCAAAAAAAAAAAAAAAAAAAAAAAGAATTCCCGTGAGTTTAATCTCCCTTACCTCTTCTAAATAATAATAATAATAATAATAATAATAATAATAATAATAATAATAATGTAAATATTTCATATCTATTAAGAGGAAAATATTGACATACTATGACTAGAATTGCAATAAAACAGTATAACCTATCACACTACTGTCTTTTTAATATTTTTATTTTCACCTTAGTCAACTTTAAATTTGAAGAGTGTCCAGAGAATAGAAAATAACATTCAAAGGTGAGGTTACTTTCTAATGTGAATGAGAGAGATAAATAAATAAATAAATGTTGGTATCCTAGGCCTGTCTGTATACACTTTTAATCAAGCAAAATTATTGGCAAATAACTTCCATAGTAAGGTTTCTGAAATAATTACTTTTATATGATCTATGTTAGTCTTACAGTCCTACTTAGCAGACTTTTTCACAATTTGTACTATGACAATAATTTTGTCTTTGACCTTTGACTGCTTTTGATGCAGTTAACATAAAAATCCTTTAAGAGTGTGGTATAATAATTTAAAAACTGACTTATTTTCATTGAGTTATCTTATCAGCAGACTTGGATTCTGTTATTACTTCTTTCTCTACTGTGGTGTGGATTATGCACAACATGAAATGCTTCTTGACCTTTGTTTTCTAAAATAACTAAGATGGAAGACTGAATAAGTAGATGGGTTGAATTTTTTGAATCACAAAATTTCTATCATTAAAAACAGGTATTTTCTTTTTTCTAGAATTGTTTACTTTTTAGAAAAATCAGAAAAACTTTTTTTTTCAAATTTTCATGATAAGGAAAACATAATATTCCCTTTACTCTCTTTTTTATCATATTTCATCTTGCAGCCTCTCAGATATTATATTGTTGTCCATATTAAAGCATTCTGTGACTAACACATATACCATACCTTATGTAGAGTATAGTGTATATATATATGTATGTGTGTATATATATATGTATATGTATGTGTGTGTGTGTGTGTGTGCGCGCGCACGCGTGTGTGTGTGTGTGTGTGTGTGTGTGTGTGTGTGTATGTGTGTGGGATGGAACCCAGGGGTATTCGACCTCTGAGCTATACCCCCTGACCTTTTTTTATTGTTTATTCTGAAACAGGGTTTCACTAAGTTGAATAGGGCCTCACTAAATAGCTGAGGCTGTCCATGAACCGTGATCCTCCGGTCTCAGCCTCCCAAATGCTGGGATTACAAGCGTGTGCCATCATGCCTGGCTTAGATTGTAGTATATTTTTAACCAAACAGAATGCATCTTCATTAAACTATAAATATATTAAGCAGATTTTATTCTGATTATATTCAACTGAAACTAATTGTAGTTTTTTCTCAAAAGTAGCTTTGCTGTACATATCCTGGATAAAAGATACATTTTCTTAAATGTCCTCATATCTTATCAAGTGAATATACCACTTCCAACTCTGCAAACCCCTAAATATTTACATGGTCTGTCATTATTTTCCCTAGATAATGTTAAGTTTGAAACTATAACAGTGAAATCATATATATTTCCAAAGATTACTTTTAAACGAGAAATTATGTTCATGTCTATTTTACGTTTTGTTTGTATTATACTTTTTGCATGTTATTTTACTTATTATATTTGAAGAGAAAAATAAACTTCTTACTTTATATTCTTTCTTAGAATTGGTCACTTTGGTGATAGCTCTTTTATTTCTTAAATGCTGAAGATAAAGTTATTGAGAAATTTTAATGAAGAACTCATAGAAATTGATGGTTGCTTTCATTGTATTTTTATACCCATAAAATGAGGGAAAGCAAGGGGATATTAGGATGAGACACTAAAATTATATGCATCTTTAATATGCCTTGCTAAGATCATAAATGTTGAGACCAATAATAGTAATAGCTAAGTATTCTATTAACATTAAATGCTTCCATATACCATTTTAAGTGCTTTATATATTAATTCCCATAATCACTCAGTGAACTAAGTACTACTATTGTATTTATTTTATAAATTAAGAGGCAGAGGAGTACCAAGTTTATGTGATTAGCCTTGACTCACATAGAAGACCCCAGAGCTGTTACCCCCAGTCAAAGTACATAAAATATAACACTGAAAAAAAATCAGGCAAAAAGACTAAACAGGCCATTAACATTCCCTGGCTTGCATTGTTAGGTTTTATGTTTGCTGTGCTGAGTCTTGAAGACACTTAATTCTCCATCTTAGAACATAAAACCAGGCTAGTTTCTATTCCCTGGCAGCAGTGCCAGGTTCTCCCTGCTCTCTGTCTCAGCTGATGTTTTAAAGCACATAAAATAAGAGGAAGAGCTGGCTGCTGACTGTGCATCCCCACCAATTTGAAACCATTCCTACTTGCCAATTCTACAGTCACTTGGATGTCATTTGAGGCCTGAGTAGCCTTACAGTGTTATAGTATATTCCATGAATTTTGATAACACTAAGAGTTAATTTGAAAATAATAATTTTTAAGAACTGCCTTCTTGCCTATTTTTCTGATACTAGCCCAGTTTCTTTCTCTGGATGTAGTTCTTTACTGACTATTATAGGCAAACCTCTACTTATGCTTTCTATTGGCTGAGAAAAAGAAAAGTGTAAAAATGCCTTGGGCAAATACTAGAATTAATTTGATAAGACAGGGAAGGCCAATTATCAGGGCATGATGATGTTTTCTTTCCCCCAGTGGGGAAAATCAAGGTAGCAAGTTGCAAGATGACTGGTCCTCAGGAAGTCATTGCCTATCGAAGAAAATGATGGCAATCTGAAGCAGTTGTCTTTATTATTTACTCATCATATAGAATTAAGTCTGTAAACTAGTTAATGTTTTCACAATTTTATATATGTAACCTTGGAATTAGAATCACTTCTTAACTTCACTTAAGTATTATACATTAGACAAAACTAAAGCATACTTTTTTCTAATAACATCCACACTCATTTGTACATATGCATGTCTTTTTGTTGTTAGAATCAGTAGGGTGTTCTAAAACCTTTTGTTCTTCCTGATCTATCTTAAAGGATAGAAATTTTGTTAATATATTGTGAGTGTTATAACTATCCAATATAATTTGGTCCTATTTAGCTATTATTTAATTATAAACATATGTTGAGTGCACATTTTTTTGCCAGGTACATACTGGGATTCTGTAGTTTCTCATGGATCTTGGATAAAAAAATGAGGCTAGTCTAAAAGAGATACAATTCTAAATTAATAAAAATATTTATATGTGATTAAATGTGCTAAGGAAAAAAAATAGGGTACTATTAGAATCCACAATATATAATATTTATTAGACAAAGACAAAGTGTTTATCTTTAGGAGCAGTAAGAAATAAAGCAAGAGATATTAGATGTATCACTGGTCATACTGAGGGTTGTATTATGTGAGGCTGTGGATTTTGCTTGGAGTAAGTTGGGAGTTCATTAGAGACGTCAATCTAAGAAAAGGAATAAGATTGACATTTGTAAAGAATTGAACTGCTATGTGGAATAAGTCCTACCTATGGATGAAAAGAGTAAAAGGAAGGTGGTTTTACTAGTCTTAGCAAGAGATGGACATCTGTTGTTCTAATTTGATAGTATTGGACAATACAATACATAAAATAGTAAATTGGGATATATTTGAAGTTACTGCTATCTGGATATGCTTGATCATTGTGAGAACTAGATTTTTTAAGTTATAAAGATTATTTATTTGTATAAATATAAAATATGATTTTATACCAAGCTCAAAAATTTATGTCAAATTTATAAATTATGATATCTCCCCAGAATAATTTCATAAAAGAAAATACATCATTTTCTAATTAGACAATCAGATATACACTATGCATTCTCCAGTTGATTTTTTTGATAATTTAAAGTAGTGATTGTGATGAAGATAAACAAATTTGGTGTCATTAGAAGATGATTATAGAAAGACTTATTTTTGACTGTTCCGTCTATACAATATGTCACATTTTTCCTCCAGAGTGACTTACTTTATTCATAGACATTAAAAATAAGAATATTATTTGAAAAGACTTTTTTGTGGTACTGGAGATTGAACCCAGGGGCATTCTACCTTTGAGATACACCCCCCCCAGTCCTAATTTTTTTGTATTCTTGATTTTGAAAGAAGGTCTCAATAAGTTGTGGAGGGCCTCACTATGTAGCTGACGCTGTCTGTAAACTATGATCCTCCTGTCTCAGCCTCCCAAGTATTGGGATTACACGAATGCACCACCACCGTATGGGCTAAGACAATCTTTAAGAAGCATTTTCACTTGAGAAACAAACTCAAAAAACAAGTGCTACCAACTGGAATTTTGTTTTTATAGATTCATTAGGAATCTCTAATCTGTATGTCTTTTACTTGGAATTTTATTTTTATTATGGCAGCCATAGATATTGAAAGTAGGACAAATAAATAGAATCTGAAACTTCTTAAAAACATGATTTATATTAGAAATTATAATTTATTTACTTGTGTCATTAATTTTGTTGTAAATTTATTGTCACACATCCGTATGACCCTTTCTACTCATTATGAATAATTTGGTATTTTTTAATTCATCTATTGTTCTATCCAACATCATATAAATACCATAGATATTTGCTCAATGTGTTCCTTATCTTTGCAGTGGAAAAGATATATCACTTTAATTTAACTTGCTAATGATTTTAAAAAACATATTCTAAGCCGGGCCTGGTAGCACATGCTTGTAATCCCAGTACTTGGGAGGCTGAGACAGGATGATTGTGGTTCGTAGAAGACCTCAACTGGCTGGGTGTAGCTCGGGTAGAATGGCCCTGGGTTCCATCTTCAGTACTGAAAACAAAAAGAATAATACATGTTCTATTTATATTTGAATAATTGAAAAACTGGTATATTTATATTACAAAATACAGAAAAAACTGTGTTTCAAATGTTTAATGGAAAATTTGTAAATTTGTACTGAAAAGTTTCTTTTAGGAAAGTTAAAGTGTGGGAGTGTGTGATTTTTATACTTATCAAAAAAGCAGAGACTTTTTAGGATCTCATGTACTTGACAACAGATGGAATTAAGTTAGAATCCTACTTGTGTTGCAAACAATAAGTTCTGTCACCCTTAGTTTTCTTAACTGTATAATGGGATAAATAAAATCAATTTCATGAAGTTCTTATAAGAATTTAACAAGATATTATCACGATTGATTTCAAATTTCGCTGAGAGTTTGCAGCTAAGTAAAATTTGTAAATATGTAAGTATTGCCTTACTACTGTCCAGTATTTTCAACAAGAACGTATTCAACAACTGCATTGCTACAGCTATATACATTCTACACTGGTTCATTTTGTGGAAATCCAAGCTTTCGTTATATTACAAATAGTAGTCCAGTCTCAAATTTGTATATGAACGAACTGGTAGCATGATGCTTGAACAGAAAGCATTGGACACAGTCAGTAAGGAAGAAAAGGTAAACATATATTGGATGGCCTAAATGAAAACACAGCAGTTCATGTGTTAGATATTGATTTGTGTTGGACCACAATGGTTCTCCCCACAAGCCATGCTACTCCTGTTCCTAAAATACTCCCTACTTTACACCATGCTTAGGATATTCTTTTGTGTTGGTTTGAAAGCTTTTTTCTATGTATGTATGATCCCAATGACTATTAGTAAGGTGTTTTTTTTTTATAATATATAACCATAAAACATAAATACAGTGAGAAAGCACAATATTAAAAATTAAGTTAAAAACAGCTCTTCATCTATATTTCATGAAAGATACAACTTTCAGTAAAATGGCATCATGTAAAGGATAAAAAATAATTAACATATCAATTTTTAAAATGTATTCTTCTATTGAGTTTCAGTCACTATGCTTGCTGCTAAATATACAATGATATATAGACATAATGTATAATTTTTCCACCAATGTCAAGAAAAGTTTTAGAAGCATATTTTGACAGGGCATTGTTATTTTTCTTTATAACTTGTATTCTTCTGTATGTTTCTTCAAAGTGCTATTCAGAAAAAACAAAACAAAACAACATGTGGAGGGCTTTCCAGTACCCTAAGCTACATTTACTGATCTTCATATGATAGATTTTCTTCAGCTCAAGTCTTCTTACATCTATAAGATTATGGATACATCAATAAATTATGTTTTCCTCAAATTTACAGGCAGGCATTCAGATACAGCTGTTTCTAAATCCAGCTGGCAATAACACACTCTCTGTATATGCAATTTCAACTGGAAAGATGTATACAAAACTAAAGATTTTGTTTTTCTTCATTGCCTTATGATGTTCCCAGTTAAATTTCCATTCCCTGAAATTTAATTTCCTGGATACATTCTAAGATGAAATATTCATGCCGTTAAGGTTCCTATATTGTGTCTGGTTTAATTCTCCCTCCTTCTACTAGGTTCGAAGCTCAGTCCCTGAGCACTTTCTTGACCTCACTTTGTAGTTAGTCTGCTTCCTCTGATTTTTCTCACCAGGGCCTTGGAGCCTGAAGAATTGATGTGGCAGGGCACTGGTGAGGGAACGTGACAAAGTTCTCTGGTAGGACAAGTGGCTGTGAAAATCCATTCTGTTAATTGTTTCTGCTTCTCTTGGCTATCACCAAATTGATTCCTCTGGCTTTTTTGTTTGTTTGTTTGTTTCTTTTCTGTACATCAGCTAGTCACAGTCTAACTCTCTTGAGCAGGTCCCATAAAAAGCTTCTCTACTGCCCATTTCTAGATATGTTTCTTGCCTCCTCTTTAAACAACCAGCCCCATCAATGTACTCCCAGTCGCTTGCTCTTGGAGATTTGCATGACTCTCTCTTGTGGTAGAGAAAAGTGTGCTGGATATGTGATGCTTTACCTGAATCCACTAACTAGCTGATTGGTTTGCCCACTTACAGCCTTTACAAGGGCTATCAATAACCACTCCCCTCATGTGGTAATTTTTCCTTGGCAAAAAAACACCTTCTTCACTCTGGAAGCCATGGACTGTATATCTCCGTACCACCCTCTGCCTGGAAAGAGATGACTGCAGCCATAACTATTAATTAAATATAAAAAGTCAGTGCCAGCCAAGTGTGCCTATAATCCTATTCATTGGAAGACTGAGACAGGAGTATCATAGGTTTTAGGCCAGTCTTAGCAAATTCACAAGACCTTCAGCAACTTAGTGAGACTCTGTTTCAAAATAAAAATAAATAGGGCAGGAGGTCTAGCTCAGTGGTGGAACATCCTTGGGTTCAATCCCTAGTACAAAGAAAAAAATAAAATGACAATGCCTTTTTTTTTTTTTTTTAGGTAAACACAATCCAGTACTGCCTTTGGTGTATCTGATCTTTGTCTGGATCAGATTGAAGTGAGATATTTTGTGAGTGTGTGTGTGTGTGTGTGTGTGTGTGTGTGTGTGTGTGTACCTGTGTGTGATGCCATGATGGGAGAATCCAGGACTTCATTCATGCCATGTGCATATACTACCCTGAGCTGTCCAGCCTTTAAGTCAGTTTCTGAGAACATTTTCTTGCTTAACTTAAATGCAGTATGCTACCCAGTTTCTTCACTCCTCCTGAGCACACACCCACGCTATATTCATTTAATGATAATCTTCTTATAATCCCTGTGTCAGATTCAGCTCTAGAGACCCTAACATGAGACAGCAAATAAATGGCTACAGCCTAATGGGTTCTTTGATGACCACTTGGCTTTTAGGAAGCTGGTGCATCTAAATGTGGTTGCTTCAAGTTTGCCAGTCCTACTGCTCTGAACCATTGCAAGTGTAGCCCAAATTATGTATATTAATGCCGATTAACTGACTCCCATCATAATTTAAATTATTTTTTAAATTTATTATTTATTTTTATGTGGAGAGTATTGAAAATGGCATACATTCAAACTATGCTTCTTAACCCACACATTACTAACTCATTTGATTCCAGCACAGCTTTTCCCCTTAGCTTCATTAGAAATTTATGGCAGTGGTAAATGCTTAAAACTGAGAAATAAGAAAGAGCTAATATTTTTGTATGCGTATGTGGCAAGCACCCTGCTGGGAAATTTACATGCAGTACTCTGTTAAATCTCACAATTGTCCTTAGACATCAGTATTATGATCTATTATCTAAAGACTGGAGGAAGTCTGGCTCTGTGGTGCACCTACCCCTGTAATCCCAGCTACTCAGGAGGCCGAAGCAGGAGGATCACAGGTTTCAGAGTAGCCTTGGGAACTCTTAAAGAGACTGTCTCAAAATATATACATTTTATATATATATGAAGAAAGCTGGAGGTATAGCTCAGTGTTAAAATGCTACTAAATTCAATCCCTCAAGCCAGAAAAAATAATAAATTAAAAATACAAAAATACAACAGTTAAGATTGGATAAATAACTAAGCTACAAAGGCAGAATTCAGGATTCAAAAGCAAGGCTGTGAAGAAATTCAGAATACAGAATACATAACTTTGAAGTCTTTAATGAACACAATCTTCAGTGTGAACTATTGCTATGATGTGACTACCAAAAAGGCAACTCCACCTTGTAATTCTTCTATAGAAGTAAAGTCAGTACTTGTGAGATTTGGTGTTCTAGGATTCACAGTTTAGAAACTATAGACAAATTGTTGCCAACTTTAAAGGAGACTGACAGGAATAATGACTTAAAATTATACCATAGGTTGAGTTTGTAACTTCAAAGGACTAGCCTAAAGAACAAAAGACTGGGAGGAAAATGATCAGTCTTCAAAAATCAGAAACTATTACCTCAAGGAGGATGAGATTTGTTATATTTACCAGAGGGATTGACCTGAGATAGATTTCATATTGTTATGAAGAACTTTTCCAAGAGAGGACTTTCATCGTTTCATATTTTCAGCTGGATAGTGATGTGATGGAATAATGAGCCCTAGAAACTGTTCTAAACTCTGAAACTGTGAATATACAGCCTTATGTGGTAAAAGGAACCTTGCAAATGTGACATCTTGAGGATTTGGGGATGAGAATATTTCCTACGTTATAAGGTGGATCAAGATAGGGCATGGTGGTGCATGCCTGTAATCCGAGTACTTGGGAGTCTAAGACAGAAGGATCACAGTTTTCAGGACAGCCTCAGCAATGCCTGCTTTAAAATAATAATAAAAAAAAAGTCTGCAGGTATAACAACTCATAGGTAGAACTCAAGCCCAAGGTTCAAAGCCCAAGGGCCAAACACACACACACACACACACACACACACACACACACACACACACACCACACACACAAACCAAAAATGGGCTAATGTGGTCATGAAGCTCCTTATAAGAAGGAAAAGTTGTGAGGGCAAAACCATAGGTCACAGCGTGCAGGGCTGTTCCATAGAATGCATGAACCACTGGAGGCTGGAAAAAGTGAGACAACATATTATCTTCTGGTTTTCCCAGATGATGGCAAATCAAAAAGTGATTTCAAGATTCCTGATCTCTGAAGCTGGATGAAAATTCATTTCTGCTATGTTTAATCAATAAATTTGTGGCCAATCGTTACAGAGCAATTAAAAAAAAACTATTATAAGGGCCTTTGAACAAAATAATGGGATTCAGCCGGGCATGGTGGCGCACGCTTGTAATCCCCGCGCTTGGGAGGCGGAGACAGGAGGATCGCGCAAGTTCGAAGCCAGCCGCGCTGGCGTAAGAGACCCTGTTTCAAAAATATAAAATAGGTCTGGGAGTGTAGCCCGGAGGTAGAAGGGCTTCCAGGAACCCCAGTACCACCAAAAAATAAATAAATAAATAAATAATGGGATTCAACATCAGAGGACAGGTAAGAGTCTAGATACAATGTTTATAGTTATCCCTTTAATCCTGACATTTCATTATTTAAAAGTCATAATCCAAACAAATAGGAATACTAAGACCTTTGTGCTGCTTCAAAATCATAAAGTGACATGGCACAATGCAGAATTTTCTAAACAATGGCCTTATTTTTCCAATTCTGTGTGCCAGTTGAAATGCTAACTGATAAATAAAATATTTTTCAAAGCAACTTTTTTATTTTTTAACCTTTTCATGTTTACTTGAAGAAAAGGCTTTCTAAATAATGATTTAAATAAAATATTGTCATAATTTTAATCATCATTTTAATCAATGAATCATATTTGTAGAAACAAAACAAATAAACAAATATAAAACATTTGGCGTAGTTATTGACTTTGATGTGTTTAGTTTATTAATGTAGATCATATATATTAGCAAATTTCCCTCTTTTCCCTTCCCCCTCAGTTAGGTCACCTTATTTGCTCATATATAGTTTCTCCTTTTTGTCTAGAGTTCCTCCTATGACCCATTTTCTCCCTAGTTTCTACATATTAGGAAGAACATCGATTTCTTATATTTTGTGACTGAAAATCTCACTTAGCATAATGTTCTCCAGTTTCATCCATTTTCCTGTAAATGATGTAATTGTGTTTTCTTTTTGGCTGAGTAAAATACCATTGTGTACATATCCCATAATTTTGTAATCCAAAGTCAATCACTAAGCCAAACATGAGAAGGAGGGGGGAGAGATTGGGGTGGGAATTGGCTAAAGGCTAATTGAGTGATATGTGCATGTATCCCTCTATCTAGTACTCCATTAAGATGTATGACTACAGTGAACCAAAAACTTTTTTTAAAAATAAAAAAGATGTGCCGAGCATGGTGGTACACGCTTGTAATCCCCGTGCTTGGGAGGCAGAGACAGGAAGAGCGCGCAGGTTCAAAGCCAGCCACGCGTGCTGGTTTAGGAGACCCTGTTTCCAAATAAAAATGTAAAAATAGGCCTGGGAGTGTAGCCCGGAGGTAGAAGGGCTTCCAGGAACCCCAGTACCACCAAAATAAATAAATAAATAAAATAAAATAAAATAAAGAAGATGTGATAATAATGTTAGTTTATACTTTATATATCAATTGTTATTACACTTAAAGCACTATATATGTATTAACTTATTATTTTATAATGTAGTCACAGTTTTCTAATAAAATATAAGGAATTAACAAAGTGAAAAAAGATAAAAAATATAATGCAAGTGTTCTTGAATTCTCCTGGGCCATTTTTTCCTACTAGAAGATCTAAATCTGAAGTTTGCTCTCTCAATACAAATGAGAAACTAAAGTTTAGAAAAATGAGTCTAGAAAAATGCCAGAGACTTTCTCTACTACTGTATATTTTTTCTTGATTTGAGATTGAAAAAAATTAAAAGTATAAGAGTTTTTTTTTTATAAAATCCAATATTTTGGGTGACAACTGTAATTTTCATCTTGAATGTCCCTGTTGTTCATGGTTTGTAATTCAGTACAGAAAGGCTTAGTGTTGAGAAGCAGGATTTTTAGGTAGGCGATCCTTGGGTTAAGTGACAGTTTTAATACTATTACCCCTAAGACCTCCTATAAGTGGTTTCCTTTCTCTGAACCTTAACATTTTCCCATGACAGTAAACTATTATTCCTTGCATGATTTTAAGAAAGATTAAAAATAAAATATGCACTTAAAACTGGACTTGATGGCACACGCGTGTAATCCCAGTACTTGGGAGGCTGAGACAGGAGGTTTCGGGTTCACAGTCAGCCTTAGCTACTTAGTGAGAGGCCCTCAGCAACCTAGTGAGACACTGTTTCAAAATAAAAAATAGAAAATAGGACTGCAGATGTAGCTCGGAGGTTGACTGCTCCTGTGTTCAATCGTCAATACTACAACAACAACAACAAAAAAGAATAAAAAAATGGGACTGTGTATATATTTTGGAGATAGAATGTTCCTGGGTTTAATATCTAGTATCTAAAAAAAAATGTGTGTATACACAACACACACACACATACACACACACATGCACACACATATATGCATATGCATCCATATATGTACATATATATGCACTCAAAAATTGCTAATAAACTATTATTTAAATCCTAGGAGATGGAAGCCTTTCTTGAGTTGTATATTAAGCTTTCTTTTATTTAATAAGAGGAGTAAATCTGACAATTAGACTACTAAGACTTTATATTGAATAGACTATACACAAGTTGAAGGTAAGGGCTATACTTAATTTGTCATTGTTTATCTGTCACATAGCACAATATCAGAATATGGTATGTGCTCAAACATGTTTGTTAAATCAGAGATAAGGAGCTACTTAATTTTTTTTTTTTATAACTTGGCTTTTTTTGACAGGTCAAGCTGCTCCCATTAGATGGGATTTTTAAAAAACAGAAAACGACTCTTTATAATTTAGGAGGCTGGGCAATCCAAAATCGAGGTACAAACAGATCTGGTATCTGGAGAGGGCATACATGTTGGTTTATCCACAACTTTCTTCTTGTGCCTTCATATATCTGAAAGCAAAGAAAGAAGGAATGGGCTCTCCTTTCTTACAAGGCACTTAGTCCTACTCATAAGGGCTCCACCCTCATGATGTAATTAGCTCTAAGGAAGTTTCTCCTGATACTGTCATAGATGTAATATGCATAGTAATCATTTGGGGGTTAGAAATACAATATATGAATTTTTTGTGAGACATAAATATCTAGTTCAGACCATGATCCAAACACTTGTTTTTAACTTTTACTAAGGTTTGTTATTTTAAATCCTTAACTTTTTGTATTAATATGAAAATAAACTAGAAGAAAAAAAGTGTATTAGCCAGATAGGTCTTAAAAATAAAACTCCAATAAGTTCTCAGAGTAGCTCTCAGACATTTCAGTGGCTCCCTTCAACAGCATCTCATTTGATTCATGAAAAGATTCTTTATGGGGGTTTGCAAGGTTTTGCATCGGGAGTCAGCAAATGTTTTCTGTAAAGGGCCATATGGTAAATATTTTAGGCTTTGTGAGACATAGAGTTTTTGCTTTAACTATGCAAGTCTGGTGTAGCATGAAAGCAGCCATAGAAGCTGGTATAAATGAATAAGCATGGCTGTGTTCCAATAAAATTTTATTCTTGAACACTAAAATTTAAGTTCCTTATATTTTCAATGTGTCACAAAATATTATCTTTTCTTCTTTTACTTTCCATTTGATTTCTTAAAATTTTTTTATTGGTTCATTATAACTGAACATAATCGTGTGATTCATTGTAATCTATTCATGTATACATATTATTTTACTGTTTTTTTTCAATTATTCTATAAATGGTTTTATTAGTGTATTGCAGTTATAAATTGCAGTGAGGTTCAATGTGGTACAAACATATATGCACAAAACTCTCGACATATTTTCTTCCACTTCCCACCCTGCTTCCCTCTTCCTCTTCCCCACAAGTGTTAGTGAAATTGGTAGTATACCTTAACATATTTCCATATTATTGTTTAAGCCATTTTCTTCTCCAATCCCTCTTCTTCCTCTCTAATTTCTTCCTCCAATTGCCTTCCACTACGCTGCAAGTCTCTCTTTCCAAGTCACTTTCAACTATTCTACAGGTATACACATTATTTAAAGCCACTTATGTTTCCTATTTTTCTAGCTTCAGCATATGAAAGAAGACATACAATCCTTGACTTTCTGAGACTGGCTGATATTCACCTAGCATAATATTCTCTACTCCCACCTCTTTTCGTGAAAATGATATAATTTTCTTCCTTGTTATGGAGTACAATTCTATTATGCATATTTCTGTATTGGTTCACTTGTCGATAATATCTAGGTTGGTTCCATAATTTGGCTATTGTAAATTGTGCTGTTATAAACAGGGATACAAATATCTCAATATAATATTCTGACTTAATTCTTTTGAAGAGATGTTGATGAATGGTATAGTTGGGCCATAATGTTGTAGTTCCATTCTTACTTTTTGAGGAACCTACAAACTGATCTCCATCGTGGCTGTATTAATTTACAATTCCACTAATGGTAGAAGAGTTTCTATATTCTCATATTTTCCCCAACAAATTTTATTGTTCATATTCTTTATGACTGACATTCAAACTGGAGTTAGATAGACTCTTAATGTAGTTTGATTTGCATTTCCTTAATTGCTAGTGATGTTGACCAGTTTTTTATATGTTTAATGGCCAATTGTATTTTCCCTCTAGAGAAATGTCTGTTTGGTTTAACAGCCCATTTTGATTGGATTATTTGTTAGAAAAAGCTATTCTTATCTCATTGGCCTAACAAAAAAGCCATTATAACCTTTAATTAAAGTTAGATCTTCAATTAGAAATAACAATATTCTTCCATGGCACCTTATATTTTTTATTTAATAGTACCTATAAGTATAAAGGGCTTAATATGTGTTTGTGTAATTATTAAAAAATATTTCCCCCATCCTTTGTGTGAAATCTGTATACTATGTTCAACAGAACACAGTGTCCTCATATCTTTCCCAATGCTCCAATCACACCAGGTAGTTGATGCAAATTTGGGGGGGATTTTATGGATCTCTGAGACACCTATCAAAAAATAAACTATTGACAAATTTATTACCTGGAATACACAGAAATATAAAGAAGATTGATTTCTGAAAAAAAAAAGATAAATTTAAAGTTGTTGAAAGTAGTACCATCTGGTGGGTTCAAAATCAACTGTCTTCCTTTTTACTGCCTCACTGTTATACTCAAATATGGGATGGACCATGAAGAGCTTTAGGTTGGTACAGTTATGTCATAATGGGTGGAATCTCAAGGAGGTGATGCCTAGGCTGGTGGGGGATGGCTGGAGAAGGAGGGTCTTTGGAAGTATGGCCTTAGGGTTTGTGCTCCTGTCTGTAAATTACCTTGCTTATTTACTCTTTCTGCTTCCCACCTCTGTGATGTGAGAAGCAGAGCCCATATGCTCTTTCCTCTCTGCTTCAGCTCTCCAGGTGTGAGAGTAGAGATATGCATACTAGCTCCAACTCTCAGTACCATGCAAGGAGCCCCATATGTTGGCCTCACATAGGCTGAACCCAGGAGCTCCAAAACCTCGCAAGCAAATAAATCTTCCTTTCTCTAAGTTGTATGGCCAGGCATTTTAATTAATTTTTCAGTGAGAATGTTGACTGAGACACTCATCAGGCTAAATCATTCAGCCCGTTGCCTCATTCAGTACTGTGTTGTAGGATATCACACTGGTATCACACTGGGTCAACAGGTTACATTTCTTCTGTGATGCAAACAGCAACTTTCTATAACAACCATCATTATAAAGTCTATTCCATATGTAAAAACATAATGATTAGAGAGGTTCAATGACTTGCTCAATATCAAATAGCTGGTTAGTGGTAGAGATGAGATTCAGCCCCAACTTGAGCATGACTGTAAACTTGGGACAATAAGCACTCAGTACATGGCCACCTTTGTTCCTCTTTATCAGCTCACTTTCTTCCTTTGGAGAAAAATGTTCTATTTCCTTTAGTCTTTGTGGTAAATAAGGGAAGAAACACATGCATTCTAGGCTTTCTCATTTAAGATACAGACCTAGTTATATAAATTTCCCATTAATTGTAGGTTTCTATTAAGCTATGCATATACTTTTATTATATAATAATAAAAAGCCAAGCTGGGTGTGGTGGTGGCACACTCCTATAATCCCACTACTTGCGAGAATGAGACAAGAGGATCACAGATTCGAGGGCAGCCTCAGCCGCTTAAGAAAAATCTGTTACATACACAGAAAAAGATCTTGGGACAAGCATGGTGACACATGTTTGTAATCCCACCATTTGGGAGACTGAGACTGGAGGACCGTGGTTCGGGAACAGCCTCAGATACTTAGTGAGGCCCTCTGCATTTAGTGAGACCCTGTTTCAAAATAAAGAATAAAAATAGGTCAGGGGTTGTAGCTCAAAGGTCGAATGGTCGAATGCCCCTGGGTTCCATCCCCAAACCTGTAAAAAAAGATTAGAACTTGGTGTGTAGCTTGGAGGTAGAATGTTCTTGGGTTCAATCTCCAATCTCCATTCTCTCTCTCTCTCTCTCTCTCTCTCTCTCTCTCTCTCTCTCTCTCTCTCTCTCTCTCCTCTCTCTCTCTCTCTCTCTCTCTCTCACACACACACACACACACACAAATAAATAAATAAATAAATAAATAAATAAATAAATAAATAAATGTAGGAAACCAAATTACCCTTACTATGTAAAGGTTAAATGTATGTAAAGTTAAATGTTTTATACAAGAGGCTTCAATTTTCTTATTCGAATTTTTAGATGAATTCTATTTGTAATCTACAGCCAGATAAAGAAGTGTACCAAGATAGCAATCTATTTGGGACAAAAAATAATTTTGGAATTCTAAGTGTGTGAATTTGATTGTTAAGATGTTCCAAGGAGATATCAAGTTGAGTGCTATTAGCATTTATGAAACTACTTAATTGCATTTCCTGATCCTCACATATCTTTCCTAAACTTGAGATGATGAGATATTGCCTTGCTTTGTCATATGAGATATTTTTGTTTGTTTGTTTTGTGATAAGAGATGAGGCAATTCAGTATTTTAGCATATAATTTGCATGTACATAATTGCATGTGTGCTGGTATGTATCTGTCCCAACTTGAACTGAAGCTGATGTGATGCTTTCTTATAGATTCAGATATCTTAGGGGAACATCTGGTAGTTTGTTGTTTGAAGTGCAGATGTCAGGTGTATGTGTGTAGGGGGAGGTGGGTAAGATAGTGGTTGTGGTGTTAATGAGTGTTTTATTAGGCAAAACATTATCCAAGAGTTATTTGCAGGAAGGACAAAGAATCAATTGGGGAATGAACTAGCCCTAAAAGGAGACACATTGCTTACACATAATATTTGCAATCACAGGAGGAAATCAATTCTAAACAAAACATGGTGTCTGTCACTCAGCTATGTTCTCTTTTCATATAATGTCACCTGTCTTTGCTTCAGCAAGTACATGCTAAATAAATTAAATTAATGAAGATAAGTTAACATAGATAGTTTCACAAAACAATAATTATGAAACACTAGACAGTTATTGTGACTTCTGTTTGAAGCACAAGATAGTTTCATCCACCATCGCATATCACCTGCACTAATGCTGACCACAACTCATTAGAAATACAATATTGTAATCTTCACTTTCATTACAAAAAGTTTGTAAAACACATGAAGTGTATGAATGGCCTAGTCAAACTGGTAGGTAGGGACACAGTTGAAAGTTTAGCCCCAAATAAGTGCAACTTCAAATTTGAGAAATATAACTGTTCTGCATATCCAGTGTGGTGATGTTAGTAGATATCATTATAATCAGATATTGAAGGGGTATTCGATTATGTATAAATTATTGTAAGATCAGAGGGAGGTGCTTCAGAATCTCTTGGTGGTCATATTTTGTCTCAAATTTCAGCAATTTTTTTTCTCAGTATCTGTCTTAGCGAAGGTCTAGAGACCTGTTTGAAAATTAATAGGTAAAAAAATGCTTTGCAGTTCATGTTTTCTAAGACCACATATCTAGGAGCTCACATGAGACAATTCAGAGGCTTTCTAGAAATAATGAATAATGTTTGGATTAGCTCAGAATAGGTATTATTCTATATTGCATTTGCCAACTGAGATGAACTTTTATCATTTTGGCCATGCATTCTGAAAGGACAGTGGAGCCCCAGTCCTTCCAGTCCTTTCCTTGGTTATGAGGCAAATAATTTCACTCACCATGCTTTTCTACTATGATGTGCTGGTTTACATAGGCCCCATAGCAAATAGTTCCAGTTAATTATTGACTGGAACCTCCAAAGTGTGAACCAGAATAAAGCTATTTTTTTGTAATATCTTGGGTTAAAACATTCTATCACCATACTGTATCCTGAAACCTTTAATAAAGACTCTGTTTTGAAACAGGGTCTCACTAGGTTGCTGAGATTGTCCACTAGCCAGTGATCCTCCTGTTTCAGCATCCCAATTACTCTGATTAGAGGTGTGCACTATCATGTCCAGCCTAAATTTTTCTTCTCATAATTAATTGTTTGGGAGTATTTTTCATAGTTATGGAGAGGTGAGTAACACAATTTATGATTCTACGAGAGAGAGCAGCCTTTATTTCCCAATAATGTGTTATTAAATTAAATATTGTTTGAAGAATATTCTGGATGACTGTATTCATAATAGTTCAAAAAGATTTGAGTCATTCTTCATTAGATGATTTTTTTGTCCAAGATGTAATTAATGACTGTTCATGCTTATCATGATATATGGGTTTAGAGTTCTTTGTGATATCCCCCTTGCCTCATATTGTAGCCAATAAGTAGACATAAAATTTTCTATCTCTTCATCTCCCATACCATTGATTATGATTCAAATATCCTTTCATAGCTTTTCATTTTCTCACCTTCCCTCTCAGATAAGACAAAGGCAAATTAATTCATGAATGTGAAAAAAGAACTATCAAGGTAAGAATGATTTTGAGTATTACTAGACCAATTTTCAGGCATTAGCACAATAAAAATGGTCTTTTTTTCTTTACATTGCTTCCCTGACTTGCTTATACAATGATACATGTTGAGATTTTCTTATTTTATTTTATTCTTGTGGTTTCATTTTTAAGTCTTTTAATGGTGCACAGTAGTCATACATTTTAATGGAGTACAAGATGGTAGAGGCATACATGCACACATCACTCAATTAGCCCCTACTCAATCCCCCCATTCCCTCCCCTTCCTCCTTCTCATGTTTGGCTGATTGGCTTTGATATGTTTGTCAATGTATATTATGTGCATTAGGGAATTTCACTTTTTCCCCATTCTAACCCCCTCTGGTAGGTTCCTTATCCGCTCATATTATTTTAGTTTAGTTATTATTTATCAGTTAAAAAATAGTAACTACAACAACAAAACCACAGTGTTGCATGTATTCCCTTCCATAAATAACTGATCCATGAGCTGGGTAAATTTGAGTTGAACTTTATGAAAGTACAAAAAGGAAATAGTTCAAGGAAAAAGGGAGCTTTATAAAAGTGAAATCAGGACATTTCTAGAAATCTGAGGAAGAATTTAACAACTAAACTTCTGGAAGTCAGAGATGGAGCCTAGAATGCAAATTTTCCCTGTTTCTATCTTTATTCTCTATGGAGGTTGGTTTATGATTTTTCCACATGTCATGAAATATAGTTGCTGACAGCTCCTGAATATTACATCTCACAGTTTCAGTTGCAATAAAGAGAGTGCTGTGACTCTTTTTGGAGTGTAAAATTCAGGAGGAAAATTTTTATTGGACAGATTTGCCCAGGTGCTTACTTCAGGGCAAATCAACTATGGAAAATGGTGGCAAAAGGTAATGCAAAGTGGAAGCTCCAATGGTAATATCCTGAACTTAGTAGGAAGACTGAACGTTCCCAAATAAAGGTGTAAAGGTGTCCCTGCCAGGGCACACACTACACTAGGGCTGGGCTGTGGGCTCCATGATTAGGTATAATGAATGGGAACAAATACTTAAAGCCACTAGTTTTGTTACCTAAGACTACGCTGATATAAAGAATCCTGAAGGAGATAGTGTCCAAATACACAAACTGATATGGGATGTTATCAATTGTGTGTGTGTGTGTGTGTGTGTGTGTGTGTGTGTGTGTGACTTAGAATTGAACCCAGGGAGTTCTTTCTCTGAGCTACATTTCCAGCCATATATATTTTTTTTCTTTTTTCTTTCTTTCTTTTTTTTTATTTGGTGGTACTGGGGTGCCTGGAAGCCCTTCTACTTCCAGGCTACACTCCCAGACCTATTTTATACTTTTTATTTGGAAACAGGGTCTCTTAAGCCAGCAAGGCTGGCTTCAAACCTTCTAACCTGCCAAGTCCTCCTTTCTCTGCTTCCCAAGCACAGGGATTACAAGTGTGCACCAACACACCGGCTTATTAATAATTTTGAAAAATAAATACAACTTAAAACCTTTCATGTTCACTTTTCTTATATAATTATTTGTCTAATTTAATACCTCTATACACATATTGCAATCTTTCAGGGAACTATAAGCTCTTCATAAAATTTTATAGTCAAATCTGATTAAGAATTATACCTAAAATTTCATAATTATCTACATATCTAAAGATAAAAATATTCTCATCTGTACACTTTTGATATTGCAAGTATTAGTTATGAATAATGCCTATCAGAAACATGCTTTTGAAATAATTTTCTTGCTAGGATTAAGACTTTTATGAAAGTAGAAACTTTGTTTAAATTTCTGAATTTTTGATGTCTGAGGATCTTCAAGAAAAAAGAGTTTAATGAATGCAGAAAGAGATTGGCTTTAAAAAGGACCACCATGTGGTAAATCAATGTTAAGAACTCATCTATAGGCAGGGGAAAAATAAAGTAAAAGAAATCGGATTGAAAATAAAAAGCAAGGCTGAGACAAAGGGATTGGATGTTTGAAGCCACTGTATGAAAACTTAGCAAGACCCTATTTGAAATAAAAAAAAATATGACATTTAAAGTGAAATGTCACAAAAATAAGAAATCAGATGCTTTCCTTAATGTATAAAATATTAGGGAGAAATGAGTAACGGAGGAACTCTAGATGAAGAAGGGACCCTATAGAGGAGCAATGAAGGTGACATATCTGAGGGGATAAGAGGGAGGATAAGGGAAACTCTTTAAAGCACATGATGTACTGAAACATATCAAAGTCAATCAGGAAGCCAAGCATGGGTAGGAGGGAGAGGAGGGAAGGGGTTAGAGATTTGGTAGGTAGGTGCTGATTGGGTGATGTGTGCATGTATATCTCCACAAGTTTTTTTTTTTTTTTTATCCTATTGAAATGTATGACTACAATGCACCAATAAAAATTTATTAAAAAAAAAAAAAGAAATAGCTGGGCGTGGTGGCAGACGCTTTTAATCCCCGCACTTGGGAGGCGGAGACAGGAGGATTGCGCGGGTTAGAAGGTTGGAAGCCAGCCGCGCTGGCTTAAGAGACCCTGTTTCCAAATAAAAAATATAAAATAAGTCTGGGAGTGTAGCCCAGAAGTAGAAGGGCTTCCAGGAACCCCAGTACCACCAAAAAAATTATTAATAAAAATTATGCTATTGAAAAGTAGACTATATTATCAAAACTATATATGCAATTGCAATTTTACTTTTCTTTTCAGGCTAATATGGACTTTACATTCAGCTAGGCTTTTTTGTTTGTTTGTGTTGCTTTAATCTGAAAAAAAAAATCTAGTATTAATGTTGTCACCTGAAATCAAGCACATGGTTAAATTTAAACCTTCCATGTCATGTGGCCTTAAAGAAATGAATACTGGTTATAACATTTTTACTAAAAATATTCTGCCAAGCAGTTCTTTGTCCTGAACAAATAGTTGATCAATGAAGAAAATATATAAATTTTTTCTTGAATTATATACCCATCACTGTGTATTTCTATCCAAATTTCTTTTACATAAACCTTACAATAAGGGAACTTCGCAAATGTCATATCTCAAGTTGTGTCATCTGATACATAAAAGTGTTTTGTATAAAAACTTCTCTGAAAGCTATGGGAAAAATTAATGTGTTAAGAACAGAACTAGAGCAAGGCCTAAATAACAGCTTTGAATCAAAACTCAGATTGGAAATTGATTCCTAAAAGAGGAAAAGCAACCATAATCTGAAGTCTGAAATGCTTCAAAATTTGACAGATTTTGAGTACAGAATAATGTCACATGTGGACAATTCCACACCTGTGTCTTATGTCAGTCAAAATGCGGGTGCACTAAAATTGTTGTATAAAATTACTCTTAGAATACGTATATAAATATATATATATATATATATATATATATATAGTATGTATGTATATGTAGGTAACAAATTAATTTTGTATTTAGATTTAGCACTCACCCCATAGTATCTATTATAACGTGCAAATATCTCAAAAATCTAAAAATATAGTAAATCCCAAACCCTTCTGGTCTTAAGCATTTCGACAATGAATACTAAATCTGTTTGAGAACAAATTAGAAAGGGAATGTCAGTTTCTTGTCTGTTCTGAAGTTCTAGTATTATATAGGTTGGAAAATTTTGAGTTATAAACCTGCTAGGTCAGGGAAAACCAGTGGAATAACCTTTGTTTCGCCTTTGTGAAATACAAAGAAAATAAACAGCTATGAAAGATCACCCAAACAACTTATCAACAGAAAACATTTAGGTGAGATTGAACTCTGCAGATAAGATTTCTATCATGAACTCCAATTAGAAGCTTGAACAATAAAGCCACAGCCAGGAGCTAAATACATGCATGTTTAAAGTAATTACTACTTAACAAGAGTTGCAAGTTTAAATCAACAGTCAGTAACATCTTATTTCTGGCATTTTTATTTGTTCATGCTGCTATGACAAAACACCAAAAGCTGGGTATCTTATAAACAACAGAAATTAGAAATTTATTTCACACAGTTCTGGAGTCATTTGGTATCTAGTGGGGCTAGTGGTATCATGAGGGCTCTATCCTCACTTCTAATTAATTCTTAAAGGTTTGACTTCTTATACCATATTTTGGGGGGCTAGGGTGTGTGTGTGTGTGTGTGTGTGTGTGTGTGTGTGTGTGTGTGTGTTACTGAGGCTGGAACCCAGGGGCTTTTTTTTTTTTAACCTCCGGATTATCCTCCCAGACCTATTTTATACTTTATTTGGAAATAGGGTCTCACTAAGTTGCTGAGAGCCTCACTCTGTAACTGAGGCTGGCTTCGAGCATGTACAATCCTCCTGTTTCATCCTCCCAAGCGCTGGGATTACAAGCACGTGCCACCACCCCCGGCTGGAGACTAGGAATTAAACATATAAGTTTTGTAGGGACAAAGACATTCAGAATGTAGAAGCTGAAAAATAATAATATTCTTTAATACAATGGAATATATATATGTTAATTTATTTACAGAAAAATATGTATTAGATACTTGAATATATGTTAATTCCTTTATAGGCTAAAATATGTATAAATAATTACATATATGAATACATATATAATATTATAGATATAAATACATAACACATATTACTAATGATTTCATTTGGAAATAAAGTTTTTAATATTCTTTATGCTAAATTTGCTAATCATAAAACAGTAAAAAGTAATATCTCCCTTTTATGTTGTCAAGTTTTATAGGTTGTTGAATGTATAGCTAATAGTATATACTATATAAAATTTAAGTATATTGTATATACATGTCTATGTATTTTGTTATGCTCGTTTATTTCTAAAGAAGATCCCAAGTAGAAGATGTAAGAGATTAAAGACATTTTTAACCTTAAGACTTATGCTTTCTATTCTGCAGTTCTTACTTACTGTAGTGTAGCTTCAAGAAGAAAAGTAAATGAAAGTTCATGCTTTTTCAGGTTCACTGACATTTAAGAAGTACTGCATATACAGGAGAAGCTTCAAGCTTGGTATTTCAGCTACCAGCATTTTAAACTTTCTGGCAAGGGGAGGACTTTATTTAATTAACAACTGCCTTACCCTAGCTGTCAATGACTCACTGATGAAATTTTAAATGAGGAGCATGAAGCCTAAACCTACTATAAAGTTGAACAAAACAAGATTCTGTGTTTCCACCCTCAGCTTAGCAATGTCTTCATTAAGAACATAGCATATTTTAAGAAAAGTCTTCTAACTTTTTTTTTACTGTTCCACATGACTTCCTGCTTATCTCTAATTTGGCAATCTATTCTACTTTGCCCAATCCTCCAATGTCAACATATTCTCTCCTTCATCACATAACACTGAAATATGCACATACCTCATAAAAGTAAACTTTGACTTTGTTGTGCTATAATTCCTCATAGCTTCAACACTATAATGTTCTGTTTGCTCATTTGGGTACATAGCTTTTGGCATATCCGGTAGTTGTTCAATGGTGTTTATCTTGGTTTGAAGGCCACTCTATCTCTAAATTATCAAAATATGTTACCTACCATTCAAAATCTATTATTGCCTGCCCATAGATTAACATTGATAAATGCTTCAAATTCACGAAATAAACCAATGATGTAGAACACTAGTAAAAAGGAGTTGTCATATTTGCTGAAAACTGAAATGACTGAGTGTGAAACAATTAAATGATTTTCTGTAGGATAGGGAAGCCCAGCTAGCACCTGTTGAATATGAAAAATACACCAGACAACATGCTGGGCATGGTTCATACATTGCCTCATTGAGTTCTGAAACATCCCACTGTGGTAAGGTATTGACCCAATTTGAAAGTCTATAGTTGAAAAGTGCTTTGATTTTAATGCTTTTGTCCCCTCCAAAAATTACATTGAAAGGTTAATCAACTAAAATTCGGGTGATGCCAACATAATGGAATCAAGAAGTAGGGCATTTAAGAGATGTTTGGGACATGAAAGCTACTCCCATGTTTAAGTGGATTAAGGAACTTTTAATATTAGATTTAAGTGGCTTTATGCAGTGTCAGGTAGCTTGCTGTAGCTTTTCCTTCCGCCTTTTGCCATGTGAGATGGCACTTACTGGTGCCTTCATCTTGGAATTCCCAGGTTCCAGAACTATGAGAAATTAATTTCTGTTCTTTGCTAATTATCTGCTTCAGATATTCTGTTACAAAAACACAAAAGGGACTAAGGTAAAGAGTCTCAATGGATATAGATAACTTGTTCATGAGTTCACATCTGTATAGTTAAAGTTCAACTATTTTTTCTCAATAATTTTTTCTTCCAATTGTAAAATAAAATGCTTATATATCTTTTTAGAAAAATCTATTTAGGCTGGGTTCGGGTCAATAGTGGGATGTTTTTAAGAGTGAGCCAGGAGGTATCATTGTTTTGGGGAATGCTCTGTCTTAGGGAAATAATAGGCACTTTGGAAATGTTATTGCTAAACTTCAAGACTTATAAGCTACTAATAAATTAGTCAAAATATATGTTTTATAGAAAATGCTAGCTAGTTTGTATAATATACATTTACAAAAGAATTTTAAAATCTTTTTAAGGTATAGCTTACATACTTAAAAATTAATCCATCTTAAATTAAGGATAATTTTTAGTAAAGCTACAGAGTTGTGCAGGAATCATCATAATATAGTTTAAAGCATTCTTATTATTCAAAATATTCTTTCACACATATTTTCAGTCAATCACTAGTTTTATTCTTAGCACCAGGAAACCATCGATGCGCTTTTAGTGTCAAGAGGTTATACATTTCTCACATTGCACATTTACTATAAGTACAATATGTAAGTTTTCTTGCCTGGACTTTTAAATTATGGTGTTTTGAGCATCACTCCTTGTTGTATCACTAATTAATTTTCTATCATATAGATATACTACACTTTCTTTATTCTATTATTATTTTATAAGCATGTGGGTTATTTCTAGTTTTTTGTTTATTGTGAATGATTCTCCTAAAATATTTGTAAGCTGGCATTTTGGTGGACATTGTGCTTATTTGATATTTATATACCTTCTTTGGAGATGATTATTTTTGTTAAATATCTATTTGAATCTGTTACCTATTTTTTATTTAGATTTTCAACATATGATTGAGTTCTATATGTTCTAAACCAGAAATAAGTCTTTATCAGGTATATAATTTGATTTATGTGTATAATGAGAGATACATTTATAAGATTTACCAGTTGTTCCAGCACCATGTGATGAAAACTACTGCCTTGACATCTTTGTTAAAAATACTTAGACCATACAATATAGATACCTCCTGCATAGCTATGTTTGTCCTTGCCTTATTCAAAATAATAAAGTTATAAAATCTGCTTAATGCTCATCAATGGATGGATAGATGAATGGATGGATAGATTAACAAAATTATATATATAATTTTGTATATATATATATATACACACACATACACACACACACACATATATATATATACACACACACACACATACATACATACACACACATACACACACAGTGAGGTGTTATTCAGCTATACAAAAAAGCAAAAATATGTCATGTTCATAAAAATGGATGAAACTAAAAATCATCACATTAAGTAAAATAAACCAGACTCAAAGACAAGTAGTATATTTTCTCTATGTCTGGCATCTAGAAAACAAAAATGACATGAAAGTAGAAGTAGGACTATAAAGAGTAGGAAGGGACCAGAGGGAAAAGGAGTAAGAGGATGATAGGGAGAGCATATATGATCAAATATGTTATATGCATGCATGAAAATGTCACAAATAAAATTCATTATTTTTTAAAAAAAATTTAATGGATACATTGTAGTCATACATCCTAATGGAGTACAAGAGGGTAGAGGCATACACCCACACATCACTCAATTAGCCTTTATCCAATTCCCATCCTGTTCACTCCCCTCTGCCTCTTTCTCATGTTTGCCTTAGTGATTGATTTTCATATGCTTGTGAATGTATATCATGTATATTAGGGAATTTTTCCCTGTGTGCTATCAAATAGATAAATCATATTTTAAAAGGCTCATTCTTCAACTATAGGTTCTATTCTTCAGAGCTCTGTAATCTGTTCCAATATGCTGGAATTTTGACAGGAGTATTTTTGATTTATATATCAGTTTGCGAAGAATTGCTGGCCTGAATGTTCTTAGCCATAAACACTGAATACTTAAACATTTTGTAATTTTCCTCAGCAGTGTTTTTAGTTTACGTTTTATAAAAGTTGCATTACTTTTATAAATTTATTCCTTAATATTCAATTCTTTTTTCATCTTACTGTTAATAGAATTGAATGTCTCCTTTCATTTTGGGGCTAAACATTTTATTTCTAGATTGTAAATATAATTGCTTCTGTATGCAGACATTTATATTTTATGTAGAGTTTATCTATAGTTTTTATATGTAGATATTTGTATGTATGTGTTTATTCTCTGAGACTGCTAGAATAAATAATTACAAACTTGGAGGCTTAGGACAAGATAAATTAAATGCTGGGGGTTTAGCTCTGTAGTGAAATGTGTGCTTTTCATGTGAGAGGCCTTGATTTCAATCCCCAGTACTCCCCCCCCCAAAAAAAAATAAACAACATAAATTAATTTCCTCATAGCCATTGACACTAGAATAAATTTTTGGGGGGGACCCGGTTCCCTCTGTAGGTTTTGCAGGGAGAATTCATTTTCTATTTTCTGGGGACTGCCAAATGTTCTTGGCACACCTGGTTTGTAACAGTCATCACTCCAAAAGCTGTTTCCATCTTCATATCAGGTAGGCTTTCATGCATTTCTCTTCTCCCTTCTAATCCCCCTGTGCCTTTTTCTCTAACATAGTTGCATACAGTTGTATGTAGGATCTATACAGATGTAGGAGACAAGTACCTCCTCTCAAAGCACTTAACTTCACAATCTCATTTATCATATAAGATAATCATGACTCTGTTGACATATATGGTGTCATTTATAGTTTTCAGTGATTAAAATGGGAGTTTATTTGGAGGGCCACAATATTTCCACCAAGTTATTATACCTGTAGTCTCTCTGAAAACTTTTTAATAGTTCTTTTAGCTCTTTGTTGGAGATTTTCTTTCTGCATACTGAGTCACATAATATGTGAATAAAAATGTTCCATTTTTCCATTCAAACCTGAAAGATATTAATTGTATATGTGTACAAATGACATTTAGACATTTATTGAATAATGCATGTATATTTAATATTTTATGTAACATATAATTTTTCTTATTACACTGACTAAGATCTGTAAAACAATACTGAATAGATGTAATGGTAAATAATTGACCAATACCCCAACTTTACACTAGCAGGGTCATAATCCTCTTTGTTCTGAACACAGATTCCTACTTTTGCATGTGGTAATGGCATTGTTGATTTTCTTTCTGAGTCAAGTGAGCTATCACAAGCAAGAATGTTTCTGTTTTAAACATCCTGCCCTTTAATAGCTATATTAAACTTTGACCATGTTAGGTAGTAAATAAAATCTCTGAGTAAGAATAGGAAATATTTTCCCTGTTCTTGCTTGAAGTTCAATAGATTTTAATGGAAAAAATGTTATACATTTGTTATATGTCTTTTGTCAAATTTAAGAGCTTTCAAATTGTTATTTTTGACAATTGTGTTCAGTTTTATAGCTGTTATAAAGGGAGGGGATTTGCCAAACTTTCTACTTCATACTAAAGTACTCAATCTATAGTGTTTAATATCAGAATCTCAAAGACAAGTAAGAAGGAGAAAAACAAGTATAATTTTAAAATCTATACCAACAAAATCAAATTTCTCCCGCTTATTTAATGAGACTTTTTTTAAGAGGCAGCATTTTGTAGTGGAATAAACATAAACTAATGAAATTAAGGTTTCAGTATGACTACTCACTAGTTGTATAACATAATTTACTTGTATTCTCTGATTAAACCTCCATAACAAAAATACATAAAGAAAACAAAGATTCATACATGTTTGTTGAAGTATTAAATAACATGCATCAGTACAAAGTAGCAATCAAAATGTGTGCACACATACATATACAAAAATATAATCACATCATCATTGCACACAAAATAAGAACATTGTATATACATTACATTAAAATGCCCTTTATTCCTCATTTTTTAATATTATGTTTCGAGAAAAGAAAGAAAAACATATTTTACTTCAATATTTTTACTTTTGCATCACAGATTTGAATGTCCTTTATACAAATTGAGAACCAAAAGCAAAGATCATCTAAATATATAATTACTTACCTATTAGCCATGTCCATTCTTAACTTTAACTAGGGTAAAATTTATAGCTATTTTAGATTTTACATTTTAGAATATTTATATAGACTTTGCTGGTTGAGCACCTCTAATCCAAAAATCCCAACTTAAAAATGTTCAAAAATATGAAACATTTTGAACATCTGCACTCAAAATGCTCTAGATTTTGGAGCACTTCGGCTTTTTGGATTAGGGATGTTCTGTGTGTATTAAATTACTTAGCATTCCTTTACAAGAGGCTGTATTTATTGAATGTCTTAGTCAATAGAGCTGGTTAGATATATTCCCTCCTCTCTTTCTGGCATGTAGTCCCCCAGTCTTCTTGTGGATATTTGTTGACTTGGTTTGTAATGAAAGGTA
>NC_137791.1:113205324-113465324 GCF_963383645.1 Muscardinus avellanarius | reverse complement strand
AATACCACAGTAAGAAATCTGTGTAGTGACTACAATTACTTGAGTTTAAATATTTTATCAAATGTTATATAAATTCTTATAAAATATTGTAGATCAAAAAAAAACATTGATGTTTTAATAGGATAAGATCAACATACTGAAATTGTAAGACACTAATGAAAAATTATAAAGCCCCTAGCAACTAGCCAAATGCATAGCAAATAGTTCCTCATTCCTGTTAAAGTGCAGATTTGAGAAATCTTTCTGCTACGGGTTAAAAGTGCAAGCTTAGGACATATTTCTGCTGCAGTTTGAAAAGTACAAGCTTAGGAAACATCGTGATTAAGGGTACAGTGATAAAAAAAATATGTGACCCCCAGGTCAGTATGACCCCCAGGTCAGCCCAGCTTGTTCCAGAAATCTGCTGACTACAGGATGGACACACTTAGCATCTTGTCCAACGTTTGATCCCAGAATGTGCTTTTCAAATGGTTTTGTAATTTTCCTTTGACGCATGTAATCCGGCCTAATCCCCTCCCCAGCTTGCCATTTTTCCCTTTAAATATTCCCAGCCCCTAGCACTCGGGGTCGATCTCAACTCCTGCGTGAGTCATGGGACGACCCCAGTGCGCACTGGCTCCTTAATAAACCTTTTGCTTTTGCATCAAGGTAAAGTTTCTCATGTTCTCTCTGGGTGTTGCGTATCCCGAGACTTGAGTGAGGGTCTCCCCCTTGGGGGGAAAAAGCCTTTCAAAATCATTTTATGCTGCTCTAAATGAGAAAAAAAAATCTATTTTAAACAATTATGGCAGACTATACTCCTAGACCTATTTTACATTTTATTTGGAAACAGGGTCTCACTAAGTTGTGGAGAGCTTCACTAAGTAGCTGAGGCGGGCTTCAAACCTGTGCGATCCTCCTGTCTCAGCCTCCCAAGTGTGGGGATTACAAGGCTGCGCCACCACATTTGGCTGTATTCATACATCTTAATGGGATACAAGAATACAAGATGGTGGAGAACTACATGCACACATCACCCAATTACCCCTTACCCAATTCTCACTCCATTTCCTTCCCTTTCCTCCATCTCATGTTTGGCTTAGTAATTGACTTTGATATGTTTGTTAAAGTACATCATGTGCACTAAAGCATTTCCCTCTTCACCCTTCCCATCCCCTTCGGTTAAGTCACCTTATTTGCTCATCTATAGTATCTTCTTCATTGTCTAGAGTTCCTCCTATGAACCATTTCTTCCTAGGTTTTGCATATTAGGGAAAGAATCTGATTTCTTATTTTTTGTGACTGACTAATTTCGTTTAGAAAAATGTCCTCTAATTCCATCCATTTCCCTGTAAATGATGTATGTTTTTCTATATGATTGAGGAAAATGCTCAATACATTAGAAGTCAGGTTGAAGATAATAATAAATAAAATACACATCATCATGAATGGGGTGATAGGAAAACTTCAATAGATAATGAACATTGATAGAGACTTTTCTTTACCCTTTTCCTGTACTGAGAAGAGCACATTATTTATCACGAGACCATGTCAAAAATAAAAGATTTTCAGATTGATTAAATGAAATTAGGGTATATGCACACAACATATTTCATAGATCAATTATATTTTTAAAATATGGTGTATACCCACAATGTAGTATTATTTAGCCATTAAGCAGAATGAAGCCATCTCATTTGCAGAAACATGGATGGAATGGAGATAATAATGTTAACTGAAAATAATTCAGACTCATAAAAACAAGTATTACATATTTCATCTCATATGAATCTAGGGGGAAAAAGATGATCTTTAAGTAATTGGGAGACTATTAGAGAAGAGAAAGTGGATCAGGAAGAATGGGAAGAGAAAAATATGGGAGGGCAACATGGATTGAATAAGATCAAAGTATGTTATTTGCATGTATGAATATGCCACAATGAAATCTATTATTTTATATAATTAAAATAAACTAATATCAGTCAATCAAAGTACTATAACTTAGTGGCAAAAGTAGTATTGGAACTGAATCAATAGATTTTAAATTTCAAAGGATAAAAATTTTTTCTTTCTCTCTAAAATGAGTAAAAGACAGCAGAATGTGTATTATCTTTGTGCAAAGGAGATTCTGTGAATAATTGACAATGGACCAATGCAGAAAATTAACTCTTAAGAATATGTTTAGCTCATCTTCAGCAACATATGCCTGTCATCTAAAAAGCACTCAGTGAAGTGTAACTGCATAATAGCAGACCTTTACATTTCTGTGATTATACTAAATTAGCACTTCTTTGGAATTCAAGATATTATACTAACTAATTGTGTTCTGGTACTGGAATCTATATTAGTGTCTTAATTTTATTTGTGAAAGTGTTTTATCAAAGTTCAAATTCAGTTTTGTGTCATAGTGAAGAAAACAAGAAAAGCTAGAATCCAGATAAACTATCCTTAGGCCAATAGATGCTTGTTATAGGATTAAAAGAAAAAAAGGTATTATGCAAGAAGTGGTCCTGGTATTATTTCACTTGAGTACAACAATTAAGAAATATAAGAATTCAGATCCTGTACACTAAGACAAGGATAGAAAACAAACTGTATTTGGAATGATGATATGCATGTATCTCATATTTGAAAAACAGTTATGTATGTTTTTGAAAGCTGGGTTTCT
The DNA here is from genome assembly GCF_963383645.1 of Muscardinus avellanarius. Lineage (NCBI taxonomy): Eukaryota > Metazoa > Chordata > Mammalia > Rodentia > Gliridae > Muscardinus > Muscardinus avellanarius. The sequence continues at coordinate 113,462,677 of NC_137791.1, read as the reverse complement.
GTCTTTTTCTAACACTAAATTTAGTTTGTATAAAGAAATTTACTTAAAGATTTGTTAATAAACTACTATGTAATTCAACTAGTGAGTTCTCATTTCAATACATAATTTTTATTTTTAAAATTTTATTTATTTATTCATTTATTTATTTTTGCAGTACTGAGGATGGAAACCAGGGGCATTCTACCTCCAAGTGACACGCCCAGCCCTGTTTTTTATTCTTTATTTTGAAACAGGGTCTTACTGATTTGTGAAGGGTCTCACTGATTTGTGAAGGGTCTCACTAAGTAGCTGAGTCTGGGCTTGAACCTGTGCCATCCTCCTTTCTCGGCCTCCCAAAAGCTGGGATCACAAGTGTGTGCCACCATTCCTGGATTTTATTTATTTATTTATTTATTTATTTATTTATTTATTTATTTATTTATTTATTTATTTGTTGTATGGAACCCGGGGGCATTCTACCTCTAAGCTATACCCCAGCCCTGTTTTTCATTCTCTATTTTGAAACAGAGTCTCACTGAGTTGTAAAGGGCCTCACTAAGTAGCTGAGGCTGTCCACAAACCCGAATCCTCTAGTCTCATCCTGGGATTACAAGCATGTGCCACCACATGTGATTTAAATGGATAATTTTTAAATTTAGCAACTGAAACAATGTACCTTTTTGCTTCTTCAATATTATTTAAAATGTCTTAAAATTGGAAGAAAGAGGAAGAAATTAACTGATGTTTGCCACGTTCATAAGATTACTATGAAATTGCAAAGTAAGCACAAAAATACCATTCTTGAGGTTGCTTATTTCTTTTATTAATAAAAATAAATTCAGGGTTAAAATCTTAATGATTATAGCCTTCATCAAGTTTTTTTTCTGTAAGTAAAACAATTATGCCTTAAATTTTCAAAGATGAGAAAAATACATTATGTTACAAAGTACAGGACATGTGAAGTTAAGAGAATGGAGATTTGTTATTTTTGTTTATTTGGAATATTTTGTTTATTTCTTTTTAATCTAATATCTACAACCTAATAGCTATAAGACCTTGTGAAAAATAACTTCATTATATTACTTAACAAAAAAAACAAACGCTGGGCAAAGAAAAGATAAATGCATTATTTATCATTACCACAATGTGTGTTGATGTCATTACAGGCAGTTTGGTAGGTGATACTAATATTTTTTAGTACTTAGGATTGAACCCAGAGTCTCACACATGCTAAGCAAGTATCTATCTCTGAGTTATCCTTGATATTTTTTTTTATTTTTTATTTTGAAACAGGGTCTTATCTGTCCCCAAAGTGTCTTCAAACTTTTGATCCTCCTGCTTCAACCTCTGAGGCAGATGAGATTATAGGCATGTATGAGTATACCTGGCTGGCACATTATTAATAGTACAAGCTAATATTAGAGAGCCCCATACTAACACTAAATGAGATTAACAAAAGAAGAGTCTATATGGCCTGATTCTTATATGTTCACTGTAAATTCTATGGCTTTATAAAGATGCTTAGGAAAATAATTAAACAACATTGGAATAATGAAGAACAATATCCATTATTTAAAACTGCTAACATATCCAGTTATCAACAATTCTACTATTGTAAGATTTCCCCAAAATTGCCTTATGTAGAATTCATGATTTTCCCCTCATATTCTCTTCATGATACAGCAATGCTCTTTATGAATATGAATACATTCTGTGAGAGATATGTTTTTATCTTAAAAAACAATTCAATTTAGCTTTATCAGAATAAGCCTATCCAGGGTACTATTCAATAATAAGAAACATATATAGCATAGAGTTACACAAATATAAACTGTTTCTGGTTGAGTTACAGAAAAAGAGAAATCAATGTTAAAAACAGATATGGCAGTATCAAAATAATAAAAAGATGCTTCCTCCTGAAAAACAATTTAATGAGTTATTTTTAAAGGCTATATTCTAGATACCAAAACATATATAAGGGAAGTAAGCATTGATTTCTGGTTATTTTGCCACTTTCTAACACATTTTTATCTACATGGCAGAAAAGTTAATAGGAGATTCACCATCTATTTTTTTTCCAGCAAAACATTTACGTAGAAGCCTAAGAAAAATGATATATTTGGCCTATCAACAAACATAAAGCAGTATTTACTATGAAATAACACCAAGTGTTCTGCTGTGTTGCTACCAAATTGGACAGGACTTTGAACAAAGTTTCCATGACCATCTTGACATGGTCTGCTTTCAGCACACTTATTGTCTCTGTCAATTCACAACTTGCAACTTGGAGGTGTTCAGTTTCAAAATCAGTTCTTACAAAATAGTGTCCAATATTTCTTCAATTCATGAAAGTATTTCTGTCTTCTCTGCCAAATCTGTACTCTGATCTGTTAATTAGCTCCACTGCAAATTAACTCCCACCAATACACTTTTTGTTCTTTCTTTCCTTTTATTGAATAAACTCTAGTCTCGGGGCATGCCTCCATGCCCTGTGGCCTCTTCAGCTTTATGCAGAGGAACTTCTAGCTATCATATATAAACAGTACTTATACTTAAAAAATATACTTATTTTTTCCTAACATTTCAAACTACCAATCCTTCATTGTTAACTAAAAACAGTGTTGAAGTCAGATGTGGTGGCACACACTTGCAAACCCAGCATTTGGGAGGCTGGGACAGGAGGATCATGGTTTGTGTATAGCCTCAGCTATTTAGTAAGGCCCTTTGCAACTCAGTGAGACCCTGCTTCAAAATAAAGAATAAAAAATAGTGCTGGAAGTGTAGCTCAGAGGTAGAATGCCTCTGGGTTTCATTTATAGTACTGCAAAACAAAACATATAGTACTGCAAAACACACACACACAATGCACACACACACACAATGCACACACACACACACACACACACACACAAACAAAAAACAACAACAAAAAAAAGTGTTCAATTCAGACCATCTGACCATAAGACTTTCTTACATTCTTTGTTCTGATCACTCAGTTAATCACTGACAATATAGTCACTGGCTTCATGGTTGGCCTTGGTCCCACCATTATCCCAAGTAATAACAGTATCTTAGGGAACAAATTATTTAATTTGCATGTTTTATGATTGTTTCTTCTTCTTAATGCCAATGGCTTGAATCTTCATGGCCTTGTATAAAGGGTATTTTTGTTCATTTGTTTTTAGATTTTAAAATAGCACATATAGTTCTAATTTTTTATTTTTATAAGAAAGTAATTTTGTTCTATATGCAGGAAATAAGCACTATGTTTTAATACATGACTGTCTATTAATAATTTTTATTTGTTCTTCCACAAAACAATATATGTTTGAGAAAAATAGTTCTTACTTTCAAAAATGAAATATGCTCTTTAGTATGCATCATTTTTTTTTACCATATCTAAGTATTTCTTCTTAATTGCATTGACTTAGATAAATGGAAGAAAATCAACTCCTTTTAAACACAATACTTTTCAAAAACTTCCCTATATTTAAGTGTTTATATTTTTCCAATTCCTTTATGGTAGTGCCACATTTATTTCCTTAAGCAGCTGTGAATATGACTTTCAGAATAAGTATATGTAAAACTGTATTAGACTACATAGTCTATTTCCTGATGGGAACTGGCACTTGTATACATGTTAAGCTTTCAAATTTGTGAAACTAAAGCATATGTAAAGCAATTATGTATTTATAATTTCAATTATCTATCAAATAAATAGGGTGATATCTATTCTACTACATTGTGGATGATATAAGAACATCACAGATATGCATTGAGAGACTTGATTAGAAATATCCCAGCTTAACCACTAGTCATTTCTTGCTCAGAATAATCATTCAGATCCTCCATTTTCCCCATTCTGGAGGAAAAACAGACTGCTTTATTTAATTCTGGGGGAGATAATTAAGATCAAGTAGAAAAATAAATCATCTGACACCAAAGTGCACACTCCAGAGCATTATACAAATGCAAATTTTGAGATTTCTTTCTTTTTGAAATTTTCACTTCCTTTTATAATATGGCTATGTAGTAATTTTCTGTGATATTATCTTTCAATGTTTATCATATTAAGAAAAGAATTGTTTAAATGCCTTAAAATAATAACTAACTACTATTTATGAATATTTACTGTGTACCTAGCTTCATCATATTTTACATACTTGTATCTTACCTAACTTTCAAGCAATTATGTGAGGCTGATATTATTATTATTATCAATTTGTATAAAAGAAACTGAGTCTCTAGGAGGTTACAATGGCAATTGCTTTATTTCAGAGCCAGGAATCAAAGGAAATAATTAATAGCTGAGTACTTATAGTGGAAAAAAATTGGGCTTGAGTGTAAATCTTATTCAAAGGCATGTGGTCTTGGATAAGGAGGTATGTGTGTGTGTGAGTGTGTGTGTGTGTGTGTGTGTGTGTGTGTGTGTGTTTCTCCATTGAAAATTGAATTAAAATCCTTTCTAATACATAAAGACAAAATATTTGTTTTTTATTATTTAATGTCAGATTTAAGCTCATCCTTTAAATAATAGGGCTGAAAATAATATTGCTGCAGAAGAATATGGTCAGGATTCAATGAGATTATTTTTAAAATGTACTGTAAACATAAATTATCAATAAAAGGTAATTATTTACATTATCATCATCATCATCATCATCATATTATTATTATTATTATTATTATTATTATCAGCAGCAGCAGCATTTTTATCATCATTGAGCCAAAATTTAAATAATTAAGTTGTAGAGCTGCTTGTTAAATTTTGTAGATAAATGTAGGCAGGAAGGGCTTTGGATTAACCTTTTGTTGTTCTTTTTACTACCAGTGGAATAAATATAAATCCATCCAAGCTTTCTAGAATGTGTTCTGTCCAGTTGTCTATTTTAGTAGTTTAGTTCTGAGAAGAATCTAGCAAGTGCAAAGATATATATTTGCTTAAAGTCTTATTGGTTGTAGATTTTGTCTTTTATTTTCTTTTCTTGAAGTTCATTAAAAATCTCTTTAGTCTGAGGAATTGACTCAGTCTTCTGTGAGGGTTTACTCAAGTCATAGTATAACTATGTTCTTTTGTGTTTTGTGAGTCCCCTCAAAACCCAATGAACAGCAACAAAACCAATCAAACAAACAGAAATATTGCAAACTTTAATATTTGAAAGCAGGGAGTTTGCATTTTATTTATATATACATGACTCAACAATGATCATTCATAAAACAGACCTTTGGAACAATTTTTAGTTGCCTCTGATGGAAAAAAATGTATTTACAAAAAATAACAGTGTGAAATAAAGGGGCAGACGTCAACATGTGCATGATTAGCCTGTAATATACCACAATATGAAGTCTAGTTATAGAATATCATTTTGTTTATGTAAATATTTGTTTTATTTTAATATTAGGTTAGGAAGTGTTTGAAATGTAATGGTTAAGTATAACATATTCATCAACAGTTGAATAAAGTGGAACAATATCTCATGTTGTTAAATTTTAATGTTAATCCAGGTGTGGTGGCACACGCTTGTAATTCCAGCATCTGGGAGGCTGAGACTGGAAGATCACGGTTCGTGGACAGCCTCAGCTACTTGGTGAGGCCCTCTGCAACTCAGTGAGACCCGGTTTCAAAGTAAAGAATAAGAAATAGGGCAGGGGGTGTAGCTCAGAGTTCAAATGCACCTGGGTTCCATCCCCAGACCCGCAAAAAAAAAAAAAAAAAAAAAAAAAAAAAAACTGTAATGGTATCTTATCATGTATACATGAAGCTAATGACAAAGCATAGAAAATCTAGGTAGACACATGTAGAACTCCAGAAAGTAATCTTTATTAAAATTAAACAAGAATTTCAAAGACATGATGTTAATTACATGTGGGTTTACATAATATGAAATAAGAAAATGTTAATTTTTCAGTAACTAAATATCAACAAGTAACTTTGATTTTTGTGATTTATATATTAAAAAATGAAAGTAAACTATTTCTTACTCTCTTCCTCTTGGTTATGAGTGTGCACATGTGTTTTGGAGTGTGTGTGTATTAATACACTTTTTTTCTCACTTTTATTAATTGCAATAATTCCTCAATTAAATTAATGTATTAAAATAATGAATATTTATTCAATGTATCTCATGTTCCATGAATTGTTCTAGGCATCTGACAGACATATTTAAGCAAAATAAAAAAGGTGTCTTTCTTTCTAGTCTAGCTGGAGAAGAACAAAGTGATTGACATCATAATGTTAACAATCATAACATTAAAAATACAGCACATGAGGCGATTAATAATCTGTATCTTTCTAGAAATATACATAGCCTTACTACTATTGTAAAGCTATACCTTTTACTCCATTTTATTTTTTACCCATGAAAAACTGTGTACATGGAAATTGACATACTAGAAAATTGCAACTTTACATTAATTCTCTTTGATAGCTCCAAGATCCAGATTGTTACTATTTCAAGCCTCCTTTTGATTTCCAATTTTCTATGCATTAAAATGTAGAAATCTGTGGCCATAAATTTGTATGCAGCAAGCACTGGCAGCATGTTTCAGGCAAGTAAAAATGTACAGAGACACAAAAACATGCTTATCAGGCCACTTGGAAGTCTGTATTCTTGAAGATGTAGCTTCATATGGGTACCCAAGGGCTCCCTGTTAATATGGAACACATGTTCATTTATATTAGTATATTTTATTTATTTGCATTATTTTTCTTTCTCATACTTGCAAATTCCTCAAGAACAGAAAAACTATGATTCATCATTAAATAGGCTGTCAGGATTATAACAATGAACAACCTGATTAACTCCTTTAAGAGCAAGCCCATAACTAGTGCTTGATTTTAATACATCTAAGCCTTTTTATTTTCTGTCTTTTTCTTATCAATTTTTTATTCCAATCCATTCCAATTGGTTAGTTAACATTGGTTTTATTTTGTTCTGCCCATTTTTTTCTTTTCTATTTCTCTATGGAACCTCCCTCAAAAAAAATTTTTTTTTTTGCAAGAGTCTTCATTTTCCCTGAGAAATTGGCTCAAAGAGAAAGAAACTCTCTGTCCCTTACATTCCATTTTGTAGTATGAAGCTTACCTTTTCAACACTGGTAAGTGAAGTTTGCCTCAAACAGAAATACAATAATTTCCTTCTTTACTAAAATGATCAACTTCTCTGAGCTGAAGACTGACATAGTTCAGAACATCTTTGTATGCTTTATATTCTGAGTTCTCCTGGAAATGCTGCCACTGGGAATGCCCATTTGATTCCTACCCACAATCCTCATGCTTCTTGCTAATTACTGATACTCTACTGAGTATGAGGATTACTAATTTGTGTCTTAATTTTATTAAATTTTTATTTAATTTGTAGATTTTATTAAGCTACAGATTTCAAATTTAGAACAATGTGTTCACTTCATAAACATAAAACATAGAAATCACTTGATACCATTTCTCTACTTCTCTCTTTCTAAAATTCTATCTACATGTATTATTTATATTGGATTTTTATGATTTTTCAATCAATTCAGTGGAACAGTGGACCAGTTTTACAAGATACCCCATCACAAACCTTAAAATTATTCAGATGTTGCAGAATACTTTTAAGCATTTCTGGGTAAGTGTTGAAGCCTCACTGGTAAGGTTTATGTATTCACATAGGGCAACTATTTAAAGTTTACACATCATATCAATAAATTAAGATGCTTGAACAGATCTGAAAGGTGGAGAGTAGGGTTAGATTTGGCGTCTGGTAGAAAGTCTAAGATGATAGCTAGAGCTTATGGGCATATTATATGCCATTATTTCTTTCACAGTAGGTAGCTAGTCACTAACAGTTGTTACAGAGAGGTGGCAGGATACTCCAGAGAAATCAACCTGGTTAAAACAATTAATTTCAAGCTCTTTGTATATTCTGAATATTTGCCCTCTATCAGAGTGGTGGCTGGTAAATATCTTCTTCCATTCTGTAGGCTTTCTCTTTAAGTTCTTGATGGTTTCTTTTGATGAGCAGAAACTTTTCAGTTTGATGCCATCCTACTTGTTAATTCTTGTTTTAATTTAATGCACTTTGAAGGTCTTGTTGAGAAAGTTACTGCCTGTGCCTATATGTTGGAGTGCTGAGCCTATGCTTTCATCTAATAGCTTTACAGTCACTGATCTAATTTCCAAGTCTGATCCATCTTGAATTGATTCCTGTGCACCGTGGGAGGTAAAGATTTAGTTCCATCTTTCCACAAATGGATAGCCAGTTCTCCCAGAACTATTTGTTGAAAAGGCTGTCTTTTCTCCAGCATATGAGTTTTGGCCTCTTTGTCAAAGATCAATTGACTATAAGTGTGTGGGTTTGTTTCTTTAACTTATGTTCTGTTCCATTGATCTGTATGCCTGTTGTTGTGTCAATACTATTCTGTTTTAACTACTGTTGCTCTGTAGTATAATTTGAAGTCAAGGATTGTGATGCCTCCTGCAAGGTTCTTTTTGCTGAGGATTGCTTTGGCTATTCTGGCTCTTTTCTTTCTCCATATAAAATTAATGACTGATTATTCCAGGTCCATAAAGAATGTTGTTAGTATTTTGAAAGGAATTGCATTGAATCTGTAAATCATTTTTGCCAGAATGGCCATTTTCATGATATTTATTCTGCCTATCCATGAGCAAGGGAGATCTTTTCATCTTCCAAGGTCTTCTTCAATTTCTTTCTTTAATGTCCTACAGCATGTATTATAGAGGTCTTTTACATATTTAGTTAGGTTTATTTCTAGGTATTTTATTGATTTTGAGGTTATTGTGAATGGAATTTTTTTCTTTAATTTTTCCTCATGGGTTAATTTTTGGGATATAGAAAAGCAACTGATTTCTTTATGTTGATTTTGAATCCTGTAACTTTACTGAATTGGTTAATCAGCTCCAGTAGTCTTTTGGTTGAGTTCTTTGAATTTTCTAGATAAAGGATGATGTTACCTACAAACAAGGATAAGTTTAATTCCTCTTTTCCAATTTAAATGGGAGAAGATTTTTACCAGCCACCACTTATTTAAGGAGCTCAAAAGAATATACACTAGGAAAACAACCCAATTAAAAAATGGGCAACTGAATTGAATAGGCACTTCACAAAAGAAGAGATACAAATGGCAAATAGATACATCAAAAATGTTCAACATCATTATCACCAGGGCAATGCAAATCAAAACTATACTGAGATTTCATCTAACCCCAGAGTGGCAAGCATAAAGAAGTTAAATAAGAACAAATGCTGGTTAAGATATGGGGATAAATGAACTCTTTTTCACTGCTGGTGGGAGTGCAAACTACTTCAAGTGCTATGAAAGTCAGTGTGGAAATTCCTTAGAAAACTTGGAATGGATACGCCATATAATCCAGTAATATCACTCCTGGGTATCTTTCTTTTTTTTTTTTTCCCCTGGGTATCTTTCCAAAGGAGTTGAAATGGGAGAACTACAGTGACATATGCATATCCATGTTCATAGCAGCACAATTCATAATAGCCAAAATATAAAACCAACCTAGAGCTCCATCAACAGATGAAAAATTATGGGATTGAAAATTTTGGGAAGCCGGGCGTGGTGGCGCACGCTTGTAATCTATTTATTTTATTTGTAATTTATTTATTTTTTATTTTTATTTATTTATTTTTGGTGGTACTGGGGGTGGAACCCAGAGGCTTTCTACCTCCAGGCTATACTCCCAGACCACTTTTATATTTTTTTTATTTGGAAACAGGGTCTCACTAAGTTGCTGAGAGCCTCATTAAGTAGCTGAGGCTGGCTTCGAACCCATGCAATCCTCCTGTCTCAGCCTCCCAAGCGCGGGGATTACAAGCGTGCGCCACCACGCCCGGCCTTGGAGAACAATATATTAAGTGAAATCAGCCAAACACAGAAAGAGAAGGGACATATGTTTTTTCTAATATGCTCAAACCAGGGAGTATTAGGGATACCAGAGGGACTTCAGATAATGGAGAGGAAACCACAACAAAGCTAGAAAGGAAGGGTAAGAGAGAAAGAAGGCTGAGGTTGATTAATGGAGTAGCTACATTTGAATAGGTGTATAAGTGTGAATGTAGTATGGTCAACCTGGACACTCATTGTTGTGAGGGGGGAAGGGGAAGCATGGGGAGCACTAAGTACTGTGTGAATGTATGCCATTTTCAATATAACACAAATTATGATGTGAAACTATAGCGTAACAATATAAAAGACAATTAATTTCAATGTATGTAAGACTGGTATTTGAAACATAATTCTACCACATACTAGTGTGACTTTAAATAAACACCATAGGCCGAGTGTGGTGTTGCACGCTTTTAATCCCCGTGCTTGGAAGGCAGAAACAGGAGGATGGTACAGGTTCGAAGCCAGCCGTGTTGGCTTAAGTGACACTGCTTACAAAAATAAAATAGGTCTGGGATTGTAGCCCAGCGGTAGAAGGGCTTCAAGGAACCCCAGTACCACCAAAAAATAAAAATAAATAAATAAATAAATATCATAGTCGGATTCTTGGATTTTGATATCTATACAATGAGGAAAATAAAATGCCACTGTAAATTATAAGTATATTTTATGAAAGAGAGATTCATAAATGTTTGAATGTCGAAGAATGCAGCCTAGTATCTAAAAACACAGTGATAAGAGAAAGAAAATATTACTAACAATAAATGCTTATTTCACAGTAATGCTTGTAATGCTGTACTTTTCTATAGGACTTAAGAGCATACTAAAGATATTTATAAGCATTATATTAAACCTCTTTGAAATAAATAGGACAGGATTTATTATTTTATTTTAACATTGAGGTTAAAAATCCAAAATTTGGTCCTGCGTGATGGCGCACGCTTGTAATCCCTGTGCTTGGGAGGCGGAGACAGGAGGATCATGCTGGTTGGAAGCCAGCCTTGCTGGCTTAAGAGACCCTGTTTCCAAATAAAAAATATAAAAATAGGTCTGGGAGTGGAGATGGGAGGTAGAAGGGTTTCCAGTAACCCCAGTACCACCAAATAAAAAAAATCCAAAATTTGTATGTAAATTTATGCTTAATTTGTAAAAGAAAGGAATCACATCCTAAAATGTCTTCAAGTTAAAAGAGATTTTCCTGCCTTATGTATGAACAAAGTCTGAGACTAGGAAGGGGTTTAGGCATCAATAAATTTATGTCTAATAAAATTGATTTTTATAGTTATCTTTACTTGTGTTTTGCTTTATTTTCAGGTACTGAGTGGTACCCCTAGATAACTTGAACATACATCCTGTGAAATCGTTAAGTGCTAGTCATAGACCTACACAGAACACTGTCATAAAGTTAGTTTCAGTTTTTCAATAATGTCTGCACATTTTCTGAAAGAAATTTTGACTCCAGAGGCTTACATGACATATACAACTCTCAAGTAGAATCTGTATTTATTTGAACATGATTCATTATAGGACAAATTCTTATGGCATAAAACACAGAATCTGAAGAAAACTCTCCCACTTAGCCTACAGAAACAGTCCTGGATAAATGAAAAGCCTAATAAAAATAGTTGATGCTCAAGAAGGAAAAAGGGGTACTGGGGAATACGAGTAAAAATACATGCATCTGTAGATGAACAAGTAAAGGTCTCAAAAAAATGCAGGTACTCTGATCATTTGTATACAAAAGGAAAAGCCTTTTTTTTGTTTGTTTTTAACTAAGTTGATGATAAAGAGACTGAAAAACCTGGCCTCTTGGAACATGCTTGTAATACCAGCATTTGGTAGGCTGAGAAAGGAAGATTGCAGTTTGTGGATAGCCTCAGGTGCTTAGTGAGGTTCTTTACAACTCAGTGAGACCCTGTTTCAAAATAAAGAATAAAAAATTGAGCTGTGGGTATAGCTTGGAGGTCAAGTGACCCTGGGTTCCATTCCCAATACCACAAAAAGAGAAGAGAGAGAGAGAGAGAGAGAGAGAGAGAGAGAGAGAGAGAGAGAGAGAGAGAGAGAGAGAGGAAATAATAAAATTATGTTTGTATATGTGCAAGTGTGATGTGACCTAAAAGTTACAAAAATAGCAAATGGTTGTAAAGATTACTAGAGTAAACTAGAGTAATCAAAGTGGCCCACATCATATTAGATAAGCCATGAAAAGCTTTATAGAAGGAACTCCACTTGGTGAAGGATTACACAAGCTTCCTTCATACTGTACATTTAATATGGACAAGTCTAACTGAAGAAGTTACGATCAGATGAATTTCGTAGACAATATATCTAGGACCAACATATCCATGGGAACTACTTTTATATGCAATGTAATTTTGGCTGCTTCATTTCACCAGACACTTCCTAATAGGCTTAAACACTCTTAAACAATGATGGATATGCACTCATTTCTGAAACACAGGCGCATAACTGGTGCTATTTCCTTATGAGAAGCTATCAGTTCTATAACTCTGCTGAAATTACAGCCCATAAATACAGATAAAAGTTCTTGGTAATTATTCTTTCCTTTCAGATCATGAGACAAATAATTTATTTATTTATAGCCAACTCTTAGATATTCACTGATAATTTGTTGATCCACGTGTTGATTTTTATATAGTACATTTAAAGGAGTGTTATTTGAAGGAATGTCTTAGTGAAAAAAGATCTAGTTGAACTGATTAAACAGGCAGCATGCTTATGTAAAAAGCTAATGTGCTCTATTTGTTAATATTTGCAAAGGTAGATCAAATATAGGTCATAAAGGAAAAGATGAGAGAGAGAGAGAGAGAGAGAGAGAGAGAGAGAGAGAGAGAGAGAGAGAGAGAGGAGAGATGCACTAAGCTCATATTTCAGATTAGTTATTAAATAATCTATACTCTTTTTCAATATTATATACATGTTGTCTTTCTGGTGTTGACAAATTTTTTAAACCATAACTAATGTAGTAAATTCAAAATTAGTATAATTTTAACAGTTGCTCATCTAACATAGTTTTTGTGCAAAAATTGGTTCAACATAGAGTTTAAAATATGGACTTATGGATTTCACTCTCTGGTTGCTAACTCGGTGTCATTCCACTGTGAAAAAAATACATTTAATCAATTTACCAAGTCTTCATTTATAGGCACACTTTTTTTGTTATATCAAAAAATTTAGGTTAAAGTTAAGGTCTCTTACATTGTTGTAGAAGTTTATAATTTTGTGCTCTACAGTTAAATCTATAGACATTCTTAGTTTATTTTGTGGAAAGCCAAGGTATGTTTATAATTTTATTTCTGTGCATAGGCTACTTTCATTGCTTCAAATCTTATTTGCAAAAATCTTTCTTCTTTTTTCTTCACCCAACTGCCTTTGCTTCTTTTATTTTTTTAAGAGCTAAATGTTTTTCTTTTTCTTTTTGTGGCAATTATTTATTATTATTATTTGTAATCATACATCACTTTGGAATACAAGACTTGAGAGGATATACAAACACATATCATTTAATAAGCCCTCATCCAATCCCCATCCCATTCCCTCCCTGTCCCTCGATCCCATGCTTAATTGGTGATTATCTTTGATATAATTGTTTACACACCTCAGGAGTTTTAAAGAGATTCCATCCTCCCCCATACCCTCCCCACTGATTGGTCACCTTAATTGCTTCTCAATAAGGCCATTTCTACTACTCAACCTCCTCCTGTTACCCTTCTCCTCCTAGTTCTTGCTAATTAGGGGAAGCATCTGGATTTTATTTTCTGTGCTATTTCTCTTTGCATGCTTCATTGCAAGTTCCGATCGTACTCTTGACGACCCCAGTAGTAGCCTGGCCACGCAGAGGACTCTGATCCTGATCTTGCTGGCTCCAGCACCGGCCTTGTCTCATGGGAGGCCTGATCCTGGCCTCTCTGCCCCCCGCACCAAACTAACCCCTTGGCTGGCTCCTATCCAGGCCTCGGAGGCCCCAGCACTGGCCTAGCATCACGATAGGCTCTGATCCCGGCCTCGCTGGCCCCAGCACTGTCCTAAACCCTAGGCAGGCTCTGATCCCGGCCTTGGAGGCCTCAGCACCGCCATTGCCTCGTGGCGGGCTATGATCCCGGCCTAGCTTGCTCCAATCCCGAGGTTGGAGGCCCCAACACAGGCCTTGTCTCACGGCTGGCTCTGATCCTAGTCTCGCTGACCCCTGCACCGGCCTAACCCCTCAGCAGGCTCCGATTCTGGCCTCAGAGGTCCCAGCACTGGTCTTGCCTCATGGCAGGCTCCGATCCCGGCCTTGTTGGCCCTGGCACTAGCCTAACCCCTCGGCAGGCTCCAGTCCCAGCTTCGGAGGCCCCAGCACCTGCCTTGTCTCATGGCTGGCTCCGATCCTGGCCTCACGGGCCTGGGCATCGGCCCAAACCCTTGGAAGTCTCCGATCCCAGCCTTGGAGGCACCAGCACCAGCCTTGCCTCACGGCAGACTCAGATCCCGGCCTCGCTGATCCCAGGACCAGCCTAACGCCTCCGCAGGCTCCAATCCCTGCCTCTGAGGCCTCAGTAGTAGCCTTGCCTCACAGCAGGTTCCATTCCCAGCCTTGCTGGCCCCCACACTGGCCTCACCCCTCAGCAGGATCTGATCTGAGCATCCTCTTCACCCAGCAGGTTGTCCCACATTCCCGAGGTGTGTGGTGGTAGTATTCTACCTCTGAGGTAATTTCTTCAAAAGTTCCAGGTGTATTATATCAGATCTCTGCCTCCCCTGAGTACTTACTATTGCCAGTGCAACTGCCTCCACCATTTCAAATCTTTCCCAAGCTCTTTTCCCATACCACATAATGTCCAGTTTTTCTAATTATGCGTGACAGTAGCATTTGATCTTTGGGGTAATTTCTTCAGAGGATCAGGGTGGGTTGGATCAGATGTCTGCCTCTCCCAAATACAAGTCTCCACCACCATCTCGGCCACTGCTGCCACCACTGCCTTCCTCCTAGGTCTTCACTAGACTTTCTCCTTACAGATGATGTCCAGGATTCTTAACGATGTAGAGAAGCAGCAGTAGACCTTCATAGGGAATTTTTCCAAAAGTTCCAGTTCAGATGGATATGTTTTGTCTGCATCTCCCATATTTTAGCTGCTGCCGGGGCCATCTTAACCCCTCTCGAATATTTTTCTTTTTTCGTTTCCTTTTTTTTTTTTTTTTTTTTTTTAATAAGAGAAGAGAGTATGTGTGGTTTGGGGAGGATGTGGGATCAGGCACTCAGTAGAGATGAAAAATTTTTTTTTCTTCCCAGTTGGGAGGGGGGTCTCCTAAGGGTTCTCCCTTCCCGCACCCGCCCACATGCCCAGGGTCAGGGCCTTGCAGCCCAGACCTCCGGACCTCCTCCGGGGCCTTGTGGGTGGAGGGGGTCGCCTAAGGGAGCCCGCCGGCCTGTGCCTGCTCACACTCCCGGGATCAGGGCCATGTGGCCCGGACCTCCAGGGCCTTCTGGGTGGAGGGGAAATACCTAAGGGTGCCTCGCCAGTGCCCACCCACCCTCCAGGGGTAGGGGCCATGTGGACCTCCAGACCTCAGGGGCCTTCCGTGTGGGGGTGGGTCGCCTAAGGGAGCCCCGCCTGCACCCATCCACACTCCCGTGGTCGGGGCCTTCTGGGTGGGGGGAGTCCCTGCCTTTGCTTCTTTGACATAAATCAATTAATCATAATTTTGCATGTCTCTGCTATTCCTGTCATGTCCTATTGATCTATGCATCTATTGTTTTGACAATATTAATTTTTATTACTATAGTTTCATTATACTCTCTATTCTCTGATTTTCTTTTTTATGTTTTGTTGCCACCCTAGGTATTTTGCCATTGTATACAAGCTTTATAATAAATTGTTGTTCACCTTTTTTAATTGGTGCATTTTAATCATAAATTTTGATGGTTCAGGGTAACAGAGGCATACATGCACACAACACTCATTGAACCCTCCTTCATTTCCCTCCCCACTCCTTTTCCTCTTCACCTTCCCATGATCAATACAGTGATTGGCTTTGATAAGTTTGTTTATCTACATTTTGTCCACTGAAATATTTTCCTCTAAGTCTTCCTTCTCCCTCCCATGTCCTTCAGTTAGATACCCTCTTTAACTCCACTAAGGTTTATCCTTCTTTATCTGGAGTCCCTCCTGTGTCCCAATTTCTCTCTTGCTTCTGCATATAAGATTTGAACTTTCACTTTTTGTGACTTACCTCACTTAGTATAAGGTTCTGGAGTCTTATTTATTTCTGCGCAAATGACATACTTTTATTTTTAATGACTTAGTACAATTCCAATGTGTGTGTGTGTGTACATATATATACACATATATATCTGTGTATATATTCATACATACATAGATATATACATAGATATATAGACATATACAGATGAATGGGTTACAAAATTATGGGAGATATATATATTATATAATTTTTGATAGTTTATAGTTAGACAATTATGAATTGTGTAACTATAAACAAAAATACACATGCATTACTATGGCAGTCTGGTTTCAAATCGTTATGCCAAATCTTTATGGCAGATACCCAGGAGTGGTAGAGCTGAGACATATGGTAGGTTTATTCCCATTCTTCTGAGGATCCTCCACCCTGTTTTCCAAAGTGGTTGTACTAATTTGCAATCCCACCAACAGTATATTAGAGTTCCTACTTCTCTGCATGATTGCCAACATTTATTATTGTTTTGTTTTTAATGATTGCCATTCTAATTGGGGTTAAATGAAATCTCAGGTTACTTTTGATTTGAGTGTATCTAATTGCTAATATCATTGAACATTTGATAACTCATGTGCAGAAAAAATGGAAATAAATTGCACTTTTTCACTCTGCACAAGAATCAAGATGAATCAAAGACCTGGAAATTACGCCAGAGACTGAAGCTACTTGAAGAGGGCATAGGTCCAACACTCCAAAGTATAATCGTGAGTAAAAACTTTCTCAACATGACTTCAAGGGCACAAAAATTAAAATAAGTATTAGTATGTTGGATTGTATAGTAGATGGTATCGATGTTGATTGATTAGTAGTCTGTCCAATGAACAATGGACTCATAATGATTTTTAGAGAAAATTATTATTATCAGAGAAAGAGAGAAGCTAAGAAGTATGAGGAGGAGAGACATATTTCTCCTACTTGTCCTTTCACCTGCATCTTGCTTTTATTGAGAATTTTAACCATAATATTATAAAAATGATTAATCACATAAGGCAGCAAAGCAGTCATAGGAAGAATCAGAAAAAAATATTAAGATAGTCACAGATAAAACAGGAAAAAAAAGGTAAGCAAAGAAGTTGTCAGGGTTCTTGGTTACTAGTCCTATTTGGTTTTTGGAGCTTTGTCTGCATGCTTAAATCTCCACTTGGGTAGGCAGTTTTTACCCCTCACAAGCCTAAGTGAGCTGACCACAAAGCTAATGACTAACAAGGGTTCTAACAGTATTGCGTTAAACTGAGGAGCTTATGTGCAGCAAAGAAAACTATAAAACTATAAAGACCCTCAAGAGAGAGCTGACAGAATGAAAGAAAATGTTGGACAGCTACATTTTTAATAGAGTATTAATATCTAGACAACAAAAAGAACTCAGGAAAGGTACCACCAAAAATTAAAAAAATAAAAAAATGAGCAAGTAAATTAAATAAACACAAAGAAAAATATAAATGATTGATAAAATAAAAATTTTTTGGTGGTACTGAGGATGCAACCCTTCTACCTCTGGCCTACACTTACAGACCTATTTTATATTTTATTTGGAAACAGGGTCTCTTAAGCCAGTGAGGCTGGCTTTGAACCTACGCGATCCACCTCCCAAATGTGGGGATTACAAGCATGTGCCACCATGCCCAGCTTAAAATAAAGTTTTCGATAGATAAAAATTAACTTTCTGATATTTTGACTGTGATCGATTTCGATCTATAGGTCAGGTTTGGAAGAACTGACACCTCCATCATTTAAAATGTTCCAATTCATGAACATGAAGTGCCTTTCCATTTATTTCAGTCTTTAATATTCTCTTTTGAAGTTGTATGATTTTATACAAAGAGATTATTAAACTATCATCTTAAACTTATAGCTAAAAATTTTATTTAGCAATGTTATTGTAGATAATATCTTGTTTTAGAATTTTATGTTCCCATTGCTCACAGTGGTATATAGGAAACGAATTTCTTTGTAGTTGTTCTTTTATCCTCTGATAATATTATACTTAACTAATTCCAAGACATCATTAATACCTTCTTTAAGGGTGGATATATATTTTTTTCCAAATTATGGGATCAGCCTATATGTTATTCAAAAGATGAACAGATTATAGAACTGGTATATACACACAATGAAATTTTACTTATCATAAAAAAGAACAATATTACACCATTTGCAGAAAAATGAATGGAGCTTGTGATTATTTTGCTAAGTGAGTATACCCAGATTCAAAGAACAAGAAGATGTAATTCTTTTTTATGTGTGGAAGCTAGAGAGATATTGAGCAATAAGGGCAACATCGTGTAGATTAGAAGAGACGCCAGAGGACTAATCAAGGGTGATCAGGGAAGTTAGGGCAAAATCATAAAGAATGCAATAGTAGAAATAATGCCATGAATTTTTACAAAGTTGCCAATTCCCATCTCAAAGAATTGTGGGGTGAGGGAGGAGGCTACCTGTATGGAAGGCAACCAGAATATGTGCATGTAATTTTCTAGCATTCTGAACCTCAATATGATGTAAAATCACTATGCATCCAAATTAAAAACTATCCTGTTTGACAATTCCAATAGTTATGTCATAGTTGACTCTTATAAGAATGATTTTTTTTCTCTTTTCCAAATGTGTTTTTCCTTGCCTTCTGGCATGGATTATAACTTTTGTGGAAGCCAGATATGAAGTATCAAGTAACAGGAATTGTGCTACATACTTCTTAATATGAAAATTTATGTTCCTCTGGCTTGAAGTAGAGTTGTGCTTAAGGTTTCCTATAGTGATATGTGCCAGAGGATAACAATTTTTCTGTCATTCATATTTTGTCTCTGCCATTGTCTCAAGGACATCTGGTAGCTTTTTCAGCTATAATGCACCACTGGTGTACTCTGAAATTTTAGTCACGTGGTAATAAATTGTAGAAAAAGAAAAGTGTTATATATGTCTTTCCATGGATCTATTTCTCCAAGCTTTACATGTGTAAGATGTCAGACTAAAAATGAAGTCACTTATGTCAAATCCTAAAAAAAAAATAGGAGTGGAGAAGTTATAAAAGTGGGGGGGGGGTGAATAGCCTTATATTTACATAATAACTAAAACTACCATGAAAAACTGCCAAAACACACCCTTGCATTAAGAATCATAACTTTACGAAAAAGCCGGGAAGATGACTGTCTAAACATTTGCTGTTCAAACTGGGACTGATAATGCCCTTCTTAATTGATTCTTGTGGCCAAGGACAATTGTTTCAAATCAACTTATATAGCTTCCCTTATTTTATCGTTGTCTTCTTTCCTGTCCATGGTCTGCTATGGCACACATACTCCAGATTAAAATCCTCTGTCATTCCCAGATAAAATGATTATTTTCAAGAGTGGTTTCTTCCACCATTCACTTGAAGTTGGCATGAGTGTTTATTTAATACAATCCCTGGTAAAATAGAAAACAGATGGCTACTACTATGTTCAATATATAGAGGTAATACATCAAAGATCTGGAGTTTTTCCAAATACATTTCTGTGTGTGTTTTTCTGGACTTTTGATACTTTCAGATTCACCATGTGATTTTATAAACATGGTATTTTATCATTCTTCTAATAATATTAGTTAACTTTATAACAGCCTAAGTTGTGTATTTAAAATAACAATTATGCATTTAGATGACTATTTTCTGAGTCTGAAGCTCAGGTCAGGTTGATCTGTATATGTTTTCTATGAGTACTGATAAGATTTGGAAAAATCTGTATTCTGCTACCAGATTGCTGGGGGCTGGTTGTTCTACAAGAGTTTTTCCTTGGATAATATATTTCTACTCCAAGTCACAGGTCCAAAGGCATTGGCTTATTTGACATTTTTTTCTCCTTACTCCCCAAATTCATATTTTTGCTAATTTTGCCTTGACATATTTTAATCAACTTTATTAAGGTGTAACTTCTATACAATGAAATGTGCAAATTTTAAGGTGCAGTTTATTTACCTTTGAAAAATGTATTCACCCCTGAAAAATCACCTTAATCCAGATATGGAATATTTTTAAACTCCAAAATCTTTCCTTAAGACCTTTGTAGTAAGATACACTCTCCCAAAGCAACTATTGATCTGAGCTCTAATGCCATAATTTAGATTTGCCTGCTTGTGAATTTAATATAAACAAAATCATACCATTTGTTATCTTTTTGTGTTTCCTCATATCTAATTTCACAAATTATGCTGGATACCTATCTCAATTGAAATTGCATAATTTATAATTTATTCAAAAATTTTAATATCTATAATTTCCTCATAAGCACAACCTAGAAGTTCAGAAATAGGAGGACATTAAGTCTCACAGGGTTACACTATTATCCATGGAGGATGGGTGTTCACAGATAAATATTCCTTCTCTATTTTTACTATAAATTTTCATTTCTACCATTCCCTCAGAAGCACAACCCAGAAGTCTCAGAAATAAAATGAGGGGATTTTAAGTCTTACAGGGTTACACTTTCTTCAGTGGAGAATGGGAGTTCATGGACAATACTACTTTCCCATCTTTACTATAGACAATTACTTTCACATTTCTCAAGGTCCCCATGGAGCACAGCCTGATTCCCACACAGGCAGCCCATTCCCTAAATACTGCTTCCTGTGATCTTTTCCCAAATAAATTGTCAGTAACCCATCCCCTTGTCTCAGGTTTTGTGTTTAAGAGAAATTTAACCAGGACAACAAGCTGTCATATTTACAGGAAGGTCATTGTAATGTTTAATTTATGAGGCCATGGAAGTCTCAACCTGGACTGTGGCAAAGGACTAAATGAAAGAAAATAGTTTAAGATATGCAGCCAATGATATTTTTAAACTGATAGACTGTAGAGGACAAAGGAAAAAAAGAATATTTGAGGTTAACTTGGAAAGAAGAAAGGTGAAAAGAAATCCACAAATTTCATATCTATTACCATACCAAAACAGACATTAACTAATATAACTTACCAATTCTCATGGACATTATTTAATACATTTAAGCGTGAAACATTCAGTAATTACTTGAGGATTTCAAAGTACTGTAATAGTATGTTTTTAACTAAATATATGGCAAGATAAACACATTTTTATCAAGTTAATTATATATAGTATTTATTATGCGCCAGGTACTATTCTATGTACTTTATAATATCAAACAATAAAATTGTATTCTTATTCTTATTTGTAGATTCTATTATGAACATTCCTTTAAAGATATAAAAACTGGCACAGAGCCAGGCGTGGTGGCGCACACTTACAATCCCCGTGCTTGGGAGGCTGAGACAAGTGGATCGCACAGGTTTGAAGCCAGCCTCAGCCACTTAGTGAGGCTCTCAGCAACTTAGTGGGACCCTGTTTCCAAATAAAGTATAAAATAGATCTGGGAGTATAGCCAGGAGGTATAAAATCCCCAGGGTTCCACCCTCAGTACCACCAAAAAAAAAAAAGTTAAAAAAAAAAAAAACTGGCACAGAAAGATTTAATAATTTTCTCAAGTTTTCACGGTTAGTGATAGAGCTGGGGTTTGAAACTGCAGCTTCTTACTAATCTGTATCTCAATCCTACAGATAATAGGTAATAATGCTGTTTATAGTAACAATGAGACAAAAATGATTATGCTAGATTTAAAAATACATCAACAATATTTTGTAGTCCTTCTATAAATAGGAGATTCTTTTCCCAGATTGGGAATCCAAGCTGATTCTGTAAGTTGTTTGACTTATAGAATTTTTATGAGTTATAGAGCATAGCTTCAAGAGTTCTTTTTTATGCTTTTGCTCTTCTGTAAGGAATGTAAATTATGCTACTAACTGCTGAGAGACCATCTTGAAAGAGAGAATCAACCAATACACACCTGCACTGCTCCAGATATATGTAAGGCCATCATACCATCCATTTGCAATCAAATCAGAAAACAGTAACCACATGAGTGAGCCAAGAAAGAATAAGTCACAAAACTATCTTGTATAAATGCAGAATCTTAAGAAATTATAAATCATTTAAGGCAGTATGTTTTAAGTTTGTTTGTTGCACAGTAGTAGATAAATAAATCAGGGTTAACAGAGAGACCACTCATTGTAAGAACATATTCTAGGTATGTGGGCAAAAACAAGGCAGTAATAAAGTTGTTGGTAAAGTTAAGAGGTAACAATTAGATTTCACATTGAGGGAGGGAATTAATTATAAAATTCACACAGAACTACAAGGAGAGTGAAAATAAAGTAACTAGAGTATTTTAAAAACTTCCAACAGATAATATTTTAGAGAAATAATAACATAAAGAAATGTGTGCCAGAAACATAGTAAAACTATATGTTTTACTTTTCTATGAAACTATTGCAGGCTAGCATAATAGTATTTTATGTGCAAAATTAATCATTTTGATGATACAAAATAGCATAAAACAATAAGTATTGGTGCCTGATAAATCACTATTATAATACCTACATTGTGATTTACTGTCTGGCTGGATTTGGAGAAGCTGTGCAAATTATCTTTGCCTCTGTTTGCTTATATGCAAAGTGTGTACATCAGTAATTAATTTATAAAATTGCTTATCATAAGTAAAATAACATAAGTAGGCAAACACTTCATGTCTAGCTTAAAAATTGTATATAAATATTTGCAGTTTACTTTACCCTTAACTTATTGGAGAAAAATGTGTAGTTAATTATAATGTAAGAAATACAGTCCAACTTCTTAATTACACTTCTAATGAGGCACACCAATACAGTGTTGCTTTTCTACTTAATCCAACAAAAATTAATTGGAAAAGAAAACATAAACAGAAAAAAAAATCTTATTTCTTCCAGGATTTAATACAGAGTACTAGTCAGGCAAATTTGCTCATCCAAAATCAGAAAACTTAAGAAAGAACAATATATCAGAGCCTTTTGCAATAGTAAAGGAAGTAGACCTGGAGTTAGGAAAACAACTTTCTTAAGTTATTCAAGTAACTTGTATGATTTGGAGCAGTATATCTCTAAGACAATTGGGTAGGGTATTTTTTTTAGATCTCATAAAATTCTTATTTTCAAAAATTATGAAAATGTTTTTAATAAAAATTACAAAGACTCTTTTCTGTTGCTATCATTATTATTTTGAATTAAATGTATTTGCTACACTTAAATTCAAAAGGTATTTTATCTGGAAAGAAATAGAAAAATCTATTCAAAAGGTTTCTAAAATGAATTCTGAGGTGGTTTTACTTTAAAAAATGAAAAAAAAAAACAGCAGTTATTTTGTGTTCAGTTTTTTAGTTAAATTATTTTTAGAAGTCGATAGGGAACATAGTCCATAGATTGTTTTGGTTAAGCAATACTTTAGGTTTGTTAAAGAAATTATGGTCAATTAAAACTCAACTGATGTAATTTGAAAAGAGGGGTTAGAAATGGTCTTTTGACTTCTGGGTTTGAGTTTTGCATGCATACAGCTTTAAAGTTGACAGGGGAACAAAATCTTAACAAATTAAAAGCCGTACTTATAAACTGACATAATTTTTAGATTTGTAAAGGGAGTGAGTCGATAGGGCAAACTATCATGCTCAAAATTTAAGAGTGATAGACAGCTGGATACAGAGACTCACAACTTACCAGAGCAGAAAACCATGAGCAGAAACCAGTTGAGGAACCAATTCCCGCTTAACCAGGTTAGAAAACCAGGTAAGAAACCAGGTTAGAAAAACCTGGTAGGAAAACCTGTACTTTGACAGATTGCTAGAGGCTCAGTATGGACAACTCTAACCTCCAGGAGAACTCAACCTGAGAGCAAACCATATATACATGTGAGCTATGCCTCTAGGTCTGTCAGATACTCACAGTGTATATGAGTGGGATCTCCATGTGTTTTTGGTCACAGGAAGGGAAAGTGAACCATTAAAATATGTCAAGAATAAGCTGGGTATGATGGCGCACAGTTGTAATCCCAGAATTTGGGAGGCTGAGACATGAAGATTCTGGTTTGCGGACAGCTTCAGCTATTTAGTGAGGCCCTTTGCAACTCAGTAAAACCCTGTTTCAAAATAAAGACTAAAAAATAGGTTTCAATCTTTCTGTGAGCCTGTTTCCCTGGTCTGTAAATGTCATTGGTGCACCTCAGCTTTTTCTTCAATTAGGTTGGACAGAATGGCTGGGAGTGTAGCATGAAGGTAGAATGCCCCTGGTTTCCATCCCCAATCCTGCAAAAAAAAAAAAAAAAAAGTCAAGAATATTCTGGTCTTTTTTTTTTTAAACAAAGCCTCCATCAGAAAAAAACGATCTTGTCAGAAATTAACCAGCTATATTTTTTAGATTTGAACTTACTGGTAAAAGAAAAATATCTAACTCCAGCTGGCTCTAGCCTTCCATTTTGACCAAAGAAAATTCTCAGCTATAGTTTTTCTAGTCTTTACTGTGTAGGGAGATAAAAAGCAATTCAGCTTCCTTTAGCCATTCTGTCCAACCTAACTGGAGAAAAAGCTGAGGTGAAGCAATGACATTTATGGTCCAGGGGTACAGGCTCATAGAAAGATTGAAATCTAATCATAGGGCTATCAGATACTTCCTTTTCCCCATAACTTACTATTATATTACTAGTACTATGTCTATCTTTCAACAATAAAATAATTACATGGTAGACTAAAAGGCAAACACAGTTCTGAGGAGACTGCTAATATGATACAAGAGATAGGTAGTATAAATTAGAAATATTTTGTTATGATGTGTTATTGTTCACCCCCATCAAATGGTACAGTGTTTATTTGAGAGTTGAGTCCAGTTGACTAAACATTTATGATACAAGTTCTAGAGAAGCCACTAAGTGAGTAAATAAAAATGACGCATATATCAATATGCTCAGAAAGGAGATTAAATAGAATCATAAAATGACAAACTAAAATTAGAGGAGGTAGAAAATGTGCAGAAGACAAAAATAAGAAAATACAATGGGGAACCACATAAGAAACACTTAAAAATGTGGCAGATATTGTTGACTAATCAGCTTAACATCATTGTTCTAGATATAATTAGCCAGCTGTGGTGGTAACCTCAGTACTTGGGAGGCTGAGACAGGAAGATAGCCATTTTATCATTTTCTTCTCAGCTAAGCAACAGCACCAAAGCCACTTTTTCTTTTCTTTTTTCTTCCTGCCTCCTTTCCTCACTTCCTTCCTTCCTCCCTCCCTTTCTTTGCTTAGATGTGTGTGTACTGGGGGAGGGGCAGTTGCTGGGGATTGAGCCAAGGGTCATTCTACCTCTTAGCTCATTCCCAGTTCAACATTATTTCACCAAGTTTCTAAGAGCTTCACAAAGTTGTTGAGGTTGGCTGTGAACCTGAAATCCTCCTATTTAATCATCCCAAGTACTAAGATTACAGGCATGCACCACCACACCTAGATACACTTTTATATAAAGAACCGGAAAGTAAAATTTTAGACTTTTCAAACCGTATGATCTGTTTCACAACTATTCAATTCTTCAATTGTAGCACAAAACAATAGCTAATATATATATATGTATATATATATATATTTTTTTTTTTTTCCGGGTCTGGAGATGGAACCTAGGGGCATTTTACCTCTGAGCTACACCCCCTGCCCTATTTTTTATTCTTTATTTTGAAACAGGGTCTCACTGAGTTGCAGAGTGCCTCACTAAGTAGCTGAGGCTGTCCATGAACCACTATCCTCCGGTTTCAGCCTCCCGAATGCTGGGATTACAATTGTGCGCCACCATGCCCAGCTCAATAGCTAATATTTAAATCACTGGATATGACTCTATTCCAATTGAACTTTAGTTTCAAAATATGTGGTCATATTTGACAAGTTCTCTAACTCTATGCCATTTTAAACATAATAAACAAAATCAAAGCTAGTTCTT
Source organism: Muscardinus avellanarius (assembly GCF_963383645.1). NCBI lineage: Eukaryota > Metazoa > Chordata > Mammalia > Rodentia > Gliridae > Muscardinus > Muscardinus avellanarius. Next base: position 113,436,705 of record NC_137791.1, on the reverse strand, counting down.
TGAAAAGGGCTACTTATTAGTAAAAAGAAGATCCCCAGATTCTGTCATTCTCTGGATAGCCTTTTGAAATTTACAATACTATGAACTATTCCAGTGTGGAATATAATTTAATGATAATTGATTTGAGACAGAAAATTGGATTGACAAAAATTTTGTATCTTGTCTGTTTTATATTTTGAAAGGCTATGGGAAAGACTTATTTTTAAGAAAAGCATAAGTTAAGCTAGCACATGCCAGTGAATCTGAGCTGTGAATTCACCAAGTGCATGGATATAAATATTGAATGAACAAATGCCAACATATATTACTTTATACTCAACTTATGCACAAATTCATCTGAAAAGGTATGAAACCCTGATTATGCTATTTATCGTGATGCAGCTTCATTGAAGTGCAGGTTAAACTTTCCAAATATTAAATCTTTAAACTGGAGCTAAAATCATTGTCACAAAACAGATGGAGAATTCCCAATTTGCAATTTAAATTGGCTAAGATGCAATAAGATTAACTAAGAATTGGTTACTCCTTCCCACCAACTCGAGACAATAAGAACTTACTGTTCTCATCTACAAAATTCTCTGATGGAAATGGATCTCTTTCCAACATTAACATTGTGTTATCATTAAGTAAGCAGAACCTTATGCTATTATGAAACTTATTGATTTAAATATAATAAAATAAAAACGTTGTACACATGATGCCTTAAACCATATTTGATATGCATTTTGACATCACATTGCGCACATGTGAATATTTAAATGACTTAAGAGCTTTCAATATTCTGATTAACTGGTTAAAGGTTAATAGCTTCTGTATTAGAGAGTGATTATGCTACTGTATTATGTGTAAAAATACACATTAAAGACATTATTGTCTTAAGATCCCCCTACCATCTAATTTTGACTTCACTTTAATACATTTTATTAAACAAATGCCTATAGCTATTTCTAAACAGATAAAAAAGTTACCTGTATCACTTGAAAATGAATGAAAGTGCCTTTATAGGGGCAATAAAATGATTTACTAAGCACAATATTTAGACTATTATTTTTAAAGGATGCTAGATTCTCATTATAACCTTATGTTTTTATCAAAAGAGACTATACAGTTAATTCAATTCTCCTGAATATAGGATCCTAACTCATTTTTTAATTTGAATAGATCCAGAAATTAATGAATTTTGGCTCATATGAGTACCATATTTTTGGATAATGGCTTTCAGTGGGGCAATTATTTAAGCTCTATTCAGTCGTAAATTTCCCTGGGAATAAAAAAAAAATGGTTAAAAGAGAAAATTATAACTAGAAAAAATAACAGAGTGCTAGTAAAAAATTAAAAAAATCCTTTTACCTAGCTATAAAAGAACATGCTTTTAAAATTTATAAAACTAAGACAGGCCTGGTATTACACACTTGTAATGCCAGCATTTGTTTGGGTTTGCAGAGAGCCTCAGCTACTTAGTGAGGCCCTTTACAACTCAGTGAGACCCTGTTTCAAAATAAAGAATAAAAAGTACTTCTGGGTGTGTATCTCAGAGGAAGAATATCCTTGGGGTCCATTCCCAGTACTGCAAAAACAAAACAAAACAAATGTAATAGTTTATAAGAAATTGAAAAGAAAAGATGGCATTTGGCTAAGGAAAATCAAAAGTCATTTCTCAACAATTTATTCCAATTGACTATATCATTAGATAGGAATTTGGAATAAAAATAAGCCAATGAAATCTTTACAAACTAACCTTTTAACTAATTAGTATAATTTTTTATTTTGGAAATTAAACTTTATATGGAACTTCTAATCCAAGTACTAAAAAATAGACACCAAGAACAAATAGTCAGCTAAACTGGCATACAACATTCCACATACTGAATAAAAATGATGCTGCATTTTCCCCATGCTCATGAGCATCTCTCTATAAACTGAGATTTTATTTTGCTATGTACATAGAAAGTTATCAGTACCAATCTCAGTAATGTGTACAGGGAGCGGGAGGCCAGAGTGGGATCTGGAGGGAAATACACCAAGTGCTGTGTGAATGGATGTTTCTATCACTCTGAACCTCATTACAATGTTTAATTACAATGAACCAATGAAAAAGTATATTAAAAAAAGAGATGCCCAAAGTCATAAGGATGAAATGAGTTGTTTTGTACACAGAACTGATCATAGTGTTTGGCACAAAATAAGCACTCAATGAATGACACCAATTATTTCTGAAAATGACATTCTTTGAATCTGGTAAAATATCTGAACTTATTTTTCTCAAGAAAATGTATTATAGGTGGTTTATATCTGATTTACTTCTAATTCCTAATATTGCTCTGTGTGTGTGTGTGTGTGTGTGTGTGTGTGTGTGTGTGTAGTGCATGTGTGAGTGTGTGTGTGTGTGTGTGTGTGTGTGTGTGTGTGTGTGTTAAGAAATCCTCTGCCCTTGATATGGTGCCTAACCAATGAGAAAAATGCAAAATTCTGAATTATTCAAGAAAAGTGTGAAATCTTGGTAGTTGACTGGTAAACTAACAACACATATATTATTGAAGTTGAATGTATCAAGGAAAAAACATATATCAATTCACAAAGAAGTTAAGATAATAGTCATACTAGTTACTCCTTTTTTTTTAATGTGGTACTGGGGATGAAACCCAGGGTCATTGTGCCTCCGAGCTACACCCCCCAGCCCTATTTTTTAGACTTTTTATTTTTTAAAACAGGGTCTCAGTTGCAAATAACCTCACTAAATATCTGAGACTGTCCATGAACCTCAGTCCTCTGTTCTCTGCCTCCTGAATGCTGCAATTATAAGTGTGTGCCACCATGCCCGGTGTACTAGTTACTGTTTATAGAGTTCTTAAGTGTTGTACATCATTATAACTAAAATATATTGCACATATAATAGTTGCAAAATTCTGTGCTAAGCAATTTTCTTCATCAAGTGGTAGGTAAAATCTTACGATGATCTCAAAACATCCATCACTGGGTCTCATGCTATGTAATTCCCTTTACTTGAATGCGAATTGCTATATAAATGTGATGAAATATTACCATCATAAGACATGGGTGAAGAAATTTGGTAATATAACCAGTAATCAAAATGTGATGTTTTTGAGTGATTAGAAGAGAGATCATCCTATATTGGCATTGGTGAACACTTTTAAAGGAACAACTAGACCATGTCTGAAAAAATAGTTAATTTGCTATATATTTTGAACATCTACCAAAATGCTTAAAAAGTGTTGGATTTGGGGGCAGTTTGATTTTGAATTTTGAGAGTAGGGAGGTTTACCTGGTAAAGTCTATGAAATATTTCAAATTTATGAGAACTCCAAAATCTGAAACACTTTTGGTCCCAAGCATTTTGAGTAAGAGATACACATCAATATTAAAGAAGGACATGTATGAGTATCCCCCTTGTGAAACCTACCCCTCAAAAGATAGACAAGCATGTCAGCCCTAAAACCGAATGAAAATGTATTCTGTCAACAAGTAAATATTCTGAGAAGAGCACCAGTGCTTCAGAAGGAAACATAGTCCAATATCTACATGGCAGCTTTATAAGCTCCTACGCAGATGGTCCAGTTAGGCCTGATGAAACCCTAAACCACACAGTTTGTGAGATAAGAATGGTGTTGCGTTAAGTCACACAAAGTATGTGGGGATACATTAAGAAATAAAGAAAAAAAAAAACTAGTGCAATCCTATTATTTAATCCTTAAGAGATTCTGTAAAACTAAAATGTGGGATTATTAGTATTTATGTTATATATATATAGGCTAAAAAGGTTAGATAACTTCCAAGAATATGGTTTAGTACTGACACATCCAGTAGCAAGAGAGCTTGTACTTAGTCTTCTTTCTGCTAAATAGTCCAGGTTTAACACCTTATTTTTACGTCATATAAGACATCATATAAGACGTCATATAAGCCTTCGCCATTTTGTTTCCAATCTGGGATAAGAACAAAACCAATTACAAAAAATCACTTTGTTTAGTTTTGCTGTTGTTGATGTTATTATTGTTGTTGTTGTTTAGGTGCTGGGTGTTGAACCCAGAAGCAGCCTTTTGTTTCTTTTTTCCTATTTTGCCTTTATTGATGCATTATATTCTCACACCATCCTGTATGTCATGTTCACAATGGCATGCATGCACACAGTACTTGGTGCCCCCCTCGCCTTCCCATTTCCTCTCTCACAATACCAAGTGCTCCTACTGACAATAGTATATTCACATGTCTACACATAGTTGATGATAGTGTTCTATTAATGAACCTCAGTTCTTCTCCCCTGTCCTTCCTCCCTGACTCCACAGAGGTTCTCCTCTATTATATGGAGTCCCTCTGGTATCCTAAATACTCCCTAGCTCGAGAATATTAGAGAAAATATATATTCCTTCACTTTTAGTGCTTGGCTAATCTCATTTGACATAATCTCACTCAACATAATGTTCTCCAGGTCCTTCTATCTTCTTATGAATGACACAATTTTGTTCTTTATTGCTGAGTAGAATTTCATTGTGTATATTTCCCATAACTTTTAATCCTTTCCTCTGTCGATGGACACCTCGGTTGGTTCCATAGTTTGATTATTCTGAATTGTGCTGCTATTAACAAAGATATGCATATATTACTGTATTTCTCTGGTTTCATTTTCTTTGGAAAGATACCCAATAGTGTTATAGCTGGATCATATGGTAAAGCCATTCCAAGTTTTCCTTTCTTTTCTTTTTATTTTTTTGGTGGTATTGGGGTTCCTGGAAGCCCTTCTACCTCTGGGCTACACTCCCAGACCTATTTTATATTTTTTATTTGGAAACAGAGTCTCCTAAGCCAGCGTGGCTGGCTTTGAACCTGCACAATCCTCCTGTCTCAGCCTCCCAAGCACGGGGATTACAAGCGTGCACCGCCATGCCCGGCCCATTTCCAGTTTTCTAAGGAATCTCCACACTGTTCTCCATAGGGGCTGAACTAGATTGCACTCCCACCAATAGTTTCTATTTTTCACCTCCTCACCAACTTTTATTGTTAACTGACTTCTTTATGCTTGACACTCTGATTGAGGTTACATGGAATCCCAGTGTAGTTTTGATTTGCATCTCCCTGAAGGCTAATGATGTTGAACATTTTTTATATATCTATTGGCTATGTGTATTTCTACTTGTGTAAAGTGTCTATTCAGTTCAATTGCCCATTTCTTGATTGGGTTATTTGTTTTTCTAGCATAAAGTCTTTTAAGTTCTTTTTATAATCTGGATATAAGCCCAATATCAAAGGGATAGCTGGTATAGATTGTCTCCCATTCTGTAAGCTTTCTCTTTAGGTTTATTATGGTTTTCTTTTGATGAGCAGAAACTTTGTAGCTTTATGATATCCCACTTGTTAATTCTTATTTTAATTTCCTGGGCTTTAGAAGTCTTGGTGAGGATGTTACTACCTGTGACTAGATGTTGGAGTGAATCTATGCCCTCTTTCTAATAGCTAAACATTATCTGGTCTGACTTCTGAGGGTCTTTGATTCATCTTCAGTTGATTCTGGTACAAGGTAAAAGGTAAGGATTTAGTTCCATTTTTCTACAAATGGATAATCAGTTCTTTCAGCACCAATTGTTGAAAAGTCAGTCTTTTTTCCCCAACATATGTATTTTGCCCCTTTGTCAAAGATCAATTGAATAGAGATTGGTGTGTGGATTTCTTTCTGCATCTTTTGTTCTGTCCCATTGGTCTGTGTGTCTGTTATTGTGACAATACTGTGTTGTTTTAATTACTATTGCTTTGTAGTGTAATTGAAGTCAGGAATTGTAATGCCTCAAGCATGAGTATTATTCCTGAGAATTTCTTTGTCTATTCTGGATCTTTTGTTCTTTCACATGAAATTCATGACTGAATGATTTTTCTAGGTCTAGGAAGAATGTCATTGGTATTTTGCAGAAAATTGTACAACATAACTAAGTTGGTTTTATCCCAGTAAAGCAAGCCTTCTTCAACATACACAAACCAATACATGTTATTCACTACCTAAATAGAACGGAGAATAATAAGCACATGATCCTATCAATAGGTTCTGAAAAAACATTTGACAAATTCCAACACCCATTTATGTTAGAAAACACTGTATAAAATTAGATGTATCTTAATATCATTAAGGCAATATGCAGTAAACTCAAAGCCAACATTTTATTTAAAGGAAAAAGCTGCAAGAATTCCTTCTAAAATCAGAAACAAAACAAGAATGCCCACTATCACCACTCCGTTTTTTTTTTTTTGTTGTTGTTGTTTTGTTTTGTTTTGTTTTGTTTTGTTTTGTTTTGTTTTGGTGGTACTGGGGTTCCTAGAAGCCCTTCTACCCCCGGGCTACACTCCCAGACCTATTTTATTTTTGGAAACAGGGTCTCTTATGCCAGCGCTGCTGGCTTCGAACCTGCACTATCCTCCTGTCTCCGCCTCCCAAGTGCAGGGATTACACGTGTGCGCCACCACGCCCGGCTCACCACTCCATTTTAATATAGTCCTTGAGACTTTTGCCAAAGCAATAATACAAAAGAAGGGTATAAAAGTAATTTAAATAGGAAAAGATGAATTTAAACTATCTTTGTATGCAGATGAAATAATATTATATCTAGATCATTCAGAAACTCAACCAAAAAGACTACCGAAACTAATTAACCAATTCAGCAAAGTAGCAGTATACAAAATCAACCTGAGAAATAAGTAGCTTTTCTATTTGTCAGACATGAATCCATAGAGAAAGAAATATAAAAATTCCAATTACAATAACCTTAAAACCAATAAAATAACTAGGAATAAATGTAACCAAGGAGGTAAAAGATCTCTAAAATAAAAATTATAAAACACTAAAGAAAAAATTGAGAAAGACCTTGGAAGATGGGAAAAACTCTCTTGCTCATGAATAAACAGAATAAATATCATGAAAATAAACCCAGGAGCATTCTACACTATACCTCCAACCCTACTTTATTTTTAAACAGGTTTAGCACTAGGTTGATGAGAGTATCACTACTTGCTCATGCTCTCCTCCTATCTCAGACTCCCAAGTACTGAGATTAAGGGCATAAGCCACCACACTTGGCTCAGTTTTCATTTTTGTAGGTAAATAAGATTGCTTTTCCAAATATATTATCTGTATTTAAAAGCATTTAGAAAAGAATAACATGTTTTCCAATACAACACATTCGGGAAAGGTACTGTAACACATTACAAAAGACATCTCAAGAGTTTTAATTCTTTGAGTTTATGAGATTATTTTTCTCTTCAAGATATGAATTGGTTAGAATGAGAAGCAACAATGGAATCAGGAGGAGAGCTATTCAGATTTATTTACGGAGTTAAAATCGTTGTTGGAAAATTTATAAAATTTAACTCTTGGGCTTAGTTTATCATCTCCTTATTTTTTCCATATTTTTTGCTCTCCGTATTTGTTCTTAATTTTAAATATTGAGTGTTCTAAAAAAAAACAACATTTTTTAAAAAAAATCATACTTGCTTTTCAGGCTACAAAGGGTTAGGCAAAGTAAAAATCTCAACGACAGTTAAAATGCTTTAGAGCCACTAAACAAAATAAATGTTGACATTCAAATATAGATCCACTTTCACAAGCAGGTGCACACATTCTTTGTATGGCACTAGAATTTTTAACTAACCACTGGGCTTGCATTATGCTAAGAACTTTTTATAAAAATTACACTGTTCTCCTAAAAATATTTTAATAGCTCAGAAATTTATATCTAGCATAGCTGTTGCTAGTTTCTAAAGACAAAGTTTAAATGGGAGTATCAGAAAAGAAAATATCTGGTTGTGCTCACCAACAAATGGTAATAGTAATAAGTGAAATATAATCTGACAGCTTAAATTTAATCAGTATGTCACTGTTTTGTCTTAATAGAGCAAAATCATCCTAGGTTGAGTACTTAATTTACTCTCAGCAGCAAGAGGTGGGTAATGAAATCAAGAGTCACTCACTAGTTTGGTATAGAAGGTAGCACAATTAGGGCTGCTCATAACAATTCAAATTAAATCTGAATCGTGGAAGGGCCTGCTAATTTAGACAAGTATAAGTTTGGAAAGCTCCATGGCTTTTGCATGTCAAGTAGGCATAGCAGGCATTTCTTGACAATTTCCTGACATTTCAAGGCAATAGTTTTAAGGTGATGGTAATATTACCTTGCAAAGCACCAAAATTTAGGATAGAAAATACTCATCATTTGTGTATACAAATAAGATTTGCCTTTTCCCCCTGAAGACTACATTTTCAAACACTGAAAAGGGCAAAGGGGAGGCAGCCAATTAGTAGAGAGAAAGGCATAAATAAAATTATCCATTTTCTTCAGCTATCAAGGGAATAGAATTAGACTAAAAGAGTAGGCAAACAACCTGAGATCATTTAGATTCTATTATGGGATTTACTGCAAAATGAAATGTTTGTAAGAAAGTCTCCTGCTTGTGTGGCTCATTTACTCTTTGTAGAATCATTAGAAAATTTACTGCCTAACACAGGATGAGGAGAAATTTGTCATGCTTGGACTCAGTAGTAAACCTGCAAAAAATATGCTTGTTAGGAGTATAAAATGTTAGTAAAAGCTCATTTTGTTTGATTTTTACTGGCAAATTTCTACACCTTAGGAGTGCAAATAAAGTTATACTAAAACTACTGGTGTACCGATGCTTCAAAAATTTATAAGATTTACTATAATTTCTAGAAACTCCCAATTATTTTGAATTAATGGAAGAAAGTTATTTTTGTGAAAAGTTGATAAACATTTGTTGTGATAAGCTATGAAAGGTCTAGTCCACAAGCTTTTATACAAATTAAAAATATCTACAAAGGAAAATGTATAATATTCTATTTAAATTAACTGCTGTTGATGTGTAGTTATGAGTTTTTTGTAGAAAGTTTCCAATATTTTAGACTACTATATCTCTTACCTGCACAAATAAATGTATGTCAGCATCCAAGAACAATGGCATAAAATTAGGCAAACTATCAAAATGTTGGTTTGCAAAATCAAAACTTAAGATGGAATCAGAATACAGCATGTAGCATTCAGGAGAAATTAAGAAGAAATAATAAAGCAAATGTCAATCCTGAATGTGTTGCTAAATTAACAGTAGACATGTCCTATTTGATCTGAGAGACACTATAATCTATTGCATGATTTTTCAAGTTTAGCTCTATGTACATTTGAACAGTACAATATATAATCTTTGAATTTCTCACTATTTCAGTGGTTCCCAAAGGTTTCTTTCCTTTTGTATATACACTAATGCAGACAGTTGAACATTAATTGCTATTTTACATAATAATGATATACTAAGCATAATATACTGTTTTTTTGTTATTTACTCCATGACAGTGCTATTCAAACTCTCAAAATTAAAATAATTCAATATATGTATGTGTGTGTATGTGTGTGTTTGTATGTGTTCCACCACTGAGCTATACCCTATAACTTTTCATTTTGTATTTTGGAACAAGATCTCACTAATTAACACATGCTGACCTCAAAACTGCTACCCTGAAGCCTCAACATCCTAAATACAAAATTACAAGTGTGCACCACTACACACAACATTATTTTTTAAATTTTTATTGGTGCATTGTAGTCATACAAATTGATGGATTACAAGATAGTGGAGGCATATACGCACACATCACCCAATTAGCCCTCTTATCCAATTCCCACCCATTCCCTTCTCTTCCCTCCTTCTCATGTTTGGCTTAGTTATTGATTTTGATATATTTGTTAATGCACATAATGGACATTAAAGAATTTTGCTCTTCATCCCTCCCATCCCCTTAGGTCACCTCATTTGATCATCTATAGTATTTTCTTCTTCTTCTAGAGTTCCTCCTATGACCCATTTTTTCTAACTTTCACATATTAGAGAGAGCTTCTTATTTCTTATTTTTGTGGCTGACTCATCCCACTTATTCTTCAGTTCAATCCATTTCCCTGTATATAAAGTAATTGTGTTTTTTATGGCTGAATAAAATTCCATTGTGTACCTATTCCATAGTTTTGTAATCCATTCATCTATTTTTGGACATCTTGGCTGTTTTCATAGTTTGGCAGTGGTGAATTTTTCAGCAACGACCATAGATACACATACATTATTTTGGTAGTTTTGTTTCCATTCTTTTGGATAGATACTCAGAAGTGGTATTGCTGGATCATATGGTAGGTTATGTTCTCATTCTTCTGAAGATTCTCCATACTGTTTTCCAAAGTTGTTGCACTAATTTGCAGTCCCACCAATAATGTATTAGAGTTCCCACTTCTCCACATCCTCACCAGCATTTGTTGTTGTTTGTGTTTTGAATGATTGCCATTCTAGCTGGAGTTAGGTGAAATCTCACGGTAGTTGGGATTTGCATCTCTCTGATTGCTAATGATGTTGAGCTTTTATACACATTTGTTGGCCACTTGGATTTCTTCCTTTGTGAAGTGTCTATTTTGTTCACTTGTCCATTTTTGAATGGGTTGTTTTTTTTTAGCACTGAGTTTCTTGAGTTCTCTGTATATTCTAAATATTAGTCCTCTATTAGTGGAATATGTGGCAAAAATCTTGTCCCATTCTGTTGGCTCATGGTTGAGTTTATTGATGGTTTCCTTTGCTGTAGAGAAGCTCTTCAGTTTAATGCAATCCCACGTAATTATATTCTCTTGGGATATAGAAATCAAAGAAGGGATAACAGAAAATGAGGAGATAAAAAGGAAGAAAGAGAGAGAGAAACACTGAGAAAGAAATTTCTAGCTACTTTAATATTATAAGCTATCAAAAGAACAATCAATAACCAGTAAAATATGTAAATATGCAGTATGATATAGGGATTTAAAATCTGTGAACATTTTTAAGAAATGACATAGAAAAATATAACAGGGTATAAGTATTGGAAGTACCTCATATGCATATATGAGATTAGAACCCAATAATCCCATTGTACATAGAAATAAATTAAGTAAAAGATGTGTCAAAGACACCTAACTTTCCAAACATAGCTGCTTAGCAAGAAGGTGCACTGTAGTTTATACGTTGCTTCCCCCTGACAATTGTGTGGCGGACTAGGAGCTGTGGCTCATTGCTTACATTCAGAATTGCAAGACAGTTTGGTATTTACTAACCAGAAAAAGATCACACTCCAAAATTCAAAGTATAATCTTTACTGAATGTGTATCACTTTTATTCTACCTTATAGTTAAAAAGTTATAACGTGAACCATTATAAATATGGAACCATCTGTACAGCAGTTTCATGTGGGGTTATTTATGCCTAACATCATGCAGAAGACCACATTTGAACATTGACTTGAAGGAAAAGCAAGGGGTCTTCCTGTAGATGCCCGAAGCAATATTACTAGGGATAAAATTGGCTGGTGTGAGTATTCTAAGGCAAGAGTAGGCAGGACATCATAGGCCTAAGTGAATGGAGCAGAATATACAAGGAGAGCAGGAGCCTTTGGAGAGAGTGTGAGTACAGGAGTCTGTGCCAGCCGGATGCAGGGGCCCTTGTGGATTCATGAAAAGAATAATTTAGCCTAATAAACCCCTATCAAGAGATATTCCTGTGAAGGTTATTATATTATTTAGGACTTCTCAACCTTGGCATAATTGATATTTTAGTTAATTTTTTACTGTACAACATTGTCATTTCCATTATAGTATGTTTAAGGAGCAGCTAACTTGTATCTACTAGTCAGGTTTTTATTGCTGTGACCAAAATACCTGGAAGGAACAACTTAAAAAGAAAAAAAAAATATTTATTTATTTATTTATTTATTTATTTATTTATTTATTTAGTGATGTTGGGGTTGGAACTCAGGAGTATTCTACCTCTGAATTGCATCCTCAGCCCTATTTTATTTATTTATTTTATTTTAAAACAAGGTCTCACTAAGTTATTGAGGCTGGTTTTGAACATGCAACCCTCCTATTTTAATTTCCCAACTGGGATTACAAGTGTGCACCACCATGCTGGGCTAAAAGTTTTATTTTGACTAATGCTTTCAGAGGATTCGGTTCATGCCTGGCTGACACCATTGCTTTGGGCCTGAGGTGATGCAGAACATCACAGTAGAAAGGAAAGCAGCTCTACTTAGAGCAGTCAAAAAGCAGAGAGAGAGAGAGAGAGAGAGAGAGAGAGAGAGAGAGAGAGAGAGAGAGAGAGAAGAGAAGGGGAGAGGAGAGGAGAGGAGAGGAGAGGAGAGGAGAGGAGAGGAGAGGAGAGGAGAGGAGAGGAGAGGGAGAAGAAAGAGGGAGAGAGAAAAGACAAGGAACAAGAAATACCCGTTCAGGAAACACCCTTGCAGGCCATCCCTTCCCAAACCTGTCGCCTACTTTCTTCAACTAGATCTCACTTTCTACAGCTTCCACTTCCTCAAGGTAGTTCAATCACATATAAATGGACTAATCCATAGATAATAGGCCCTTTGATATCCAATCACTTTCCAAAACTCCATCCCTGAACATGGCTGCATTGGGCACCAAGCCTTCACAACTGAGGTCTTCAGGAGATACTTCATAGCCAAACCATAACAAATACTGGGTGCCCACACACACACAATGACTGTAGAGATTTCTAAGTGTGTCCTGGGAGAGGGGCAAAATTGCCCTAATTGAGAACCAATGATAAACAGTAAGGTACTGAGTCACAAAGGTGATAACTCATCCAAGGGTCACACAGCTAGTAAATAAATGTGAATCCAGATGCCAGTTATCAAATGATAAAATTCATTTAACTTTTTCTTTGGCTATACCATTGTATTTTTAAGTTTATTTGAATCAAAGATACTTGAATTGAGTCATTATGTGGCAAAATCTTGACCATCTGTTAATCAACATCATATAAACCAAAAGCTAGCTTTTTGTTGCAAGACAGGTTTACCTGTAATGAGGTCTGGAATTTAACCAGAACATCAGCTCTGGAGCAGTGTCCAGGGCTTTGAGAGGAGCATGGACTAGAATGGGATATGTCAGTAACTGTTACGTGTTAAATTAGAATGGGACAAGAGAAGAAAAAGCTTTGATGGCACAATTTCCAGTGAAGCAGCAGAGCTGTGGCCAGCTGGTTATCTATAATATATGACTAGCCAAGCTGGTACATGGAATAGTAAAAGTGTTTGCCCTTGGTTTGAACAAAAATATAAGAATAAAATAGATTATAAGATGCCAATAAATAGTACCAAAATGAACAAGCTAAGGTTGTTATAAAAACAAATTTTGCTCATGAAGTATAAAAACTGTGCTAGTAAGCAACTATATCTGAAATAAAATATATAATAAAATATGCTGTATGCATGCTAATGCCTTATGTACGTGTTCATATATTAAGTATAATAGTATAGGAAGAATTTCATTCATATTTGCCATTTTCCCATTGAGCACATTAATGCTTGTTCCTTAAATATGTTTATTTTATGTTGCACACTCATATAATCTGTGTAACATACAGTCATAATTTCCTCTACTAATTTACCTTCTTAAGGAAAGGCACAACTGAGGCTCTAGTATATACATCACTGACTTACCAAATACAACAACTTACAGATTAAACAATTTATGCAATTATGGGTTGAATATCTGAATGTAAATATTGGCTGACCATATGTCTTGTATTAGTTTGTATTAACAGATGAAATCTTTCAAAATAATATTTATTTTGATTACCTCTCAATGAGTATTAAAAATAAAAAATATGGGGCTTGATGACATAGTGTCATCAATAAAGGAAACAAAGCACTTAGGTCATTGAATCTCACATACACGGAAGCACACACACACACACACACACACACACACACACACACACAGAGTTTTAAGAATTTTGCGTCTCAATCAAAGAAAAAAGGAAAAAAAATCAGCATTCTTTTGAGGTCTTGTTTATTTATTATAACTGAACTAATAAAAGCAATGGATTTTTTGAGTGAGTCCACATAATTTTCTCTTTTTTCTCTTTATATTTGAAAATGGAATGAGCTGTCTACTAAAGAATTTTTTTAGATTTACATAGAGTGAAATATATAAAGTAATTAATGTATTTTATTGTTAGGAATAGAATTATTTACAATTCATAACTCAAGAGCACATTTTAAACTAATGCTTTTTATCATTTTATTTTATAACCTGAAACTTACTAAATTATCTACTAGATACAATTAAAAGAAAGTATGATTTCCAATCAAATTTATCCTACTTTTATTTTTATTATTTTCAAATTCTAAGAGTACTCAATTAATGTGATGATTTTTTCAAACTCTAAATACTAGTCAGATTATTATTATTATTAATTATTAATCATGGTACTGGAGGTTGAACTCAGGGGCATTCTATCTCTCTGGCTACACCCCTAGCCCTATTTTTTTTTTTTTTTTTTGGTGGTACTGGGGGTGGAACCCAGGGACTTCCTACCTCTGGGCTATACTCCCAGACCTATTTTATATTTTATTTGGAAACAGGGTCTCACTAAGTTGCTGGGAGCCTCACTAAGTAGCTGAGGCTGCCTTTGAAACTATGTAATCCTCCTGTCTCAGCCTCCCAAGTGCAAGGATTACAAGCATGTGCCACCACGCCCGGCTCCCCAGCCCTATTTTTTATTCTTTATTTCAAAACAGGACCTCACTGAGGTGCAAAGGAACTCACAAATGATCCTCCTATCTCATCCTCCCAAATGCTGGGATACAAATGTGTGCCACAATGCACAGCTTGGCCAACTATTTTTAAAGGTACTTGAGGTATTCAATTATATGAACACACTATTTTATTCTCATAGATGAATCTGAAGGTTTTATTCTAATGTATGTAAGGTAATTTCACTGGAGTTTTAGAAAGATAAGACTTAGTTCATCAACAACTTGAATATTTTTTGGCTTTTTGGAATGATTATTTTTATGTGAAAAAATTCTAATAATTTAATTTTGTGTGGTGATGGGTAATGAACCCAGGCACTCTACTTGAGAGATACACCCCCAGTCAGATTTTTTATCCTTTATTTTGAAACAGGGTTTCAGTAAGTTGCAGAGGGCCTCACCAAGTACCTGAGGCTGGCCATGGACCTGGATCCTCCTGTCTCAGCCTCCCAAGTATTGGGTATACAAGCATGTTTCACCACTACTGGCTTTAAATTTTTGATTGTTAAATATCTTATCAGTATTTACACAAATTTCTCTTAACTTTGTATTGCATAAGAGATGTGTAACTTCTACATTTTGTATTAAACAATTTATGAATAAGGTACTACTGAATATTATTAGATACTTAACAAACACAAACAATAACACCTTTATAAAATAGGCTTATCTATTTATGTAAGCTCTTGAAGACTTTGTCTTGTATCCATCAGATCTGACCACATAATTGAGAGGAAAGTAGATTTATTTTAATAAGGTTTGGGGTTCAGTTCATGTAGGGCTTGGGACTGTGGATAAGGTCATAGTGGCAGGAGGCCAAGAGAGAGCACAAGGCCTGTGCTTACTCACATCATGGAGGCTAGGCTACAGGAAGCAAAAGAGAGCAGGGTGAGGAGGATCCATATATAGTTTCAAGGCCTCACTGTATCCCCAGTAGACCGCCTTTTCCAGTCACATCCTACTGGTCTACCAGGTACCATCCAGAGAAATCCATTACAGTGGATTTATCCACTTCTGGAATTACAGACCTCATGACTTAATTATTTCAGCTCCCAAGACCAATTTATGAGCTCTTCAAGGGGCCATTCACTATGTAATCATAATAAGTCTAGATTTCTAGTCTTTATGTAAGTACATATTGCCTCCAAAAATACCTTGTCTATACCCCAGCGAGTAGTGTGCTTGAATACCTAATTTCAGCAAATGAGTTCAAAAGGTGTATAATCTCATTTGGATTCATTTTAGTGAAGGTGGCCTCACCATTTTCTACTTTACAATCAGCTGGAGCAGGTAATTCCATGAACGGCAAAGATGTTTGCATGCATTTCTTGCAAAACAGAGACTACTTTACTGCAATTCTTTTCAGTGCTTCCTTGTCTGTTGAAATAGGAAAGATGTTCATTTGAGATTTTCCAATTCTGATTCTGGTATACCTATCTTAGTGACAAGAGGGGACAAGAGCTCAGAGAAAGCATATTGAGGGAGAAAAGTGAATCCACAGTATTTTGACATAAAAATAGAGAAAGGAGTTGAGAGAGAGAACAAAATAACTTAATACCCTGTGGACACCATATATCACCCTCCTATTCATTTTGTAAAATTGGCAGGTACAATATATGCCTGCAGCAGCTGTGCTTTTTTCCCCCTCAGACTCTCTCTGACAGCAGAAAGAGCTCCACTTCTTGCTCAGAGTAAGTAACTTATATGGCTAGAAAGTTGTGAAGCTGAGATTGGGAAAGACACCTGGCATTGAATCCAAGGGACTGTTTTGATCCCTGAAGATTGCTCTGTTTATTGCAAACTTTGAAGTTTCTTTTCTGTTCTTTCTGGCTAAAGTGTGAAAATATCCATTACTGACCTTCTCTGCCTATCTAGAAATCCTCAATCAGATGGGGTTTTCAGAAGAATGAACACTATTTATGGTGACAAAAGAAAGAATTAGGGTGAGAACAGCAATAAAACATCAAGAAGAACTAGTTCTTAAAGGAGCTGAAAATATTTATTAAATTACGTTCCCAGTCCTATTATGCACCAGAAATATATTTTCCCTCTTCTCAACTCAGAAATTGAGATGAATTCTCCCATTGATAGTATTTGGAAGGTGGGCTTTTGGGACACAATTAGGTCATGAAGATAAAGACCTCATGTATCGGATTAATGCCCTTAGATTTAAAACTTAGATTAAAAATGTCCCAAAGAGAATCCTTTGCCCATACCCCATATAAAGAACCCAGCAAGGAGACAGTTATCCCTGAACCAGAAAGTGAAACTTTATAAACAGGAATCTACTGATATTCTCTAACCTCCAGAACTGTGAAAAATAAATGTCCAATTTTTGTGATTCA
This sequence comes from Muscardinus avellanarius, assembly GCF_963383645.1. NCBI lineage: Eukaryota > Metazoa > Chordata > Mammalia > Rodentia > Gliridae > Muscardinus > Muscardinus avellanarius. Next base: position 113,419,731 of record NC_137791.1, on the reverse strand, counting down.
TACAGTATATATAATTTCAAAAATTGAATAAGCCAAAATAATTCCCTTAGCTTAATATTTTTATATCTACCATAAAATCCCTACATACAAATTTAAATATATTTACATATAACCAAGCATATAATTTTAACTGAAAATTAGTCACAACTTTAGGACTTTGGTATTATTTTTTATAACTACCATAAAGGTGATTCCTATTAAAAGGGAAGAAAAGTAGAAAATTAAAGCTTCTTTGTGGATGACATAAATTTCCAGTCAGATCCAGGTTGTAAAAATGACACAAAATTGATATTCAGTTTATTGTTTTAACTCTCTAAATTCTAAAATTAAAAAAGATGAGATGACTAGTTTTTCCTTACATATGCACAGTGCTTAGCTCAATTTCTTTTCCTGTAACAGAATACTGAGGCTGAGTAACTCATAAAGAAAAGAAATTTGCTTAGCTTTCAATTCTGGAAATCCAACAACATGGTTCTGTTATCTATTTGGCTATTGATGAGAGCCAAGTGCTACTCTATATACAGTGGCCAACAAGAAAGAAAAGGGAGCCTGAATTTCTGTGATAGCTAACCCATTATTATGAGGAACACTAATAAATTCAGGAAAACAGATCTCTTATGACCTCAAGTGCCTCTAAAAGGCTACATTACCTCTCAACACCATTATATTGGGTACCAAAGCTAAGATGTAGTTTTGTTGTGGACAAACCATATTTAAACTATAGCCCATGGTGGTAAGGGACATCATGAACTGAACTCTGTTCTTCCAAAATTTGTAGTTTGAAGCTCCAACTCCAATTCTTCTGTATTTAAAAATAAGGCCCATAGGGAGCATAATTAACATTAAATGAGTTTATAAAGGAAAGTCCCGATTCAATGCAACCAGTGTCCTTATCAAAAAGAGAAACCAGAACAAAGAAAAAATAGTGAGAAAGTGAATATACACAACCAGGAGGAAAGTTCTCATCTGAAAACATGTAACAGATAGCGCCGGTGTTGATTGATGGGAAGTAGTCTCTCACATAAATGACAACAGAGTCGACATGTCACTAAGAAGGTGAGGAAGGGGAGAGGTATCTCCACTCTTGACATTCTTCTACAAGCATCTTGCTTTAATTGAGGGCCATGACCAAATCATTATAAAAAAATATTACTCACAGAAAACAGAAAAGCAATCATGGGGTGAGTCAGGGAATGACACCAAGGTAGTCACAGATGATTCCGGGAAAGTAAACAATGAAACTGTCAGGGTCCTTGCTTATTTATCATTTAGGATCCCTGGTTATCAGTCCCATTGGTCCTTGTAAACTTGTCTGCATTCAAACAATTCCCACTCGAGTGGGCAATTTGTGCCCCTCTCAAGCTGCACTGAGATTACTTCACAGCAGATGACTAACAATGCTCCCAACAAAACCAAATTTGTTAGTACTGTGACCAGGAACTATACAAACTCCCTAACAGAGAGAAAACAAATATCCGTTGATTAAGCCATTCAGTGTATATATTTTGTAATGTTAGCCCTTGACAAAAAATACCAGAGGAAAAACAGGAATCCAATATGTCAAATGTAGACAAATATGGGCATTTATTTGCTCATATAGTGAATGGTTATATAGAATATAGACGGAGTCTGGTGTTCACTGCAGATTTTGTAAACTGTAGTAAATTATTGTATTTTTTTCAGACTTTACAAGGTAGAAATTGAGTCCTATAACTTTTCAAGTCCATTTTACTTGCAAAAACACATAGTAAATTATATATATTTAACTTATTTTTTGGGGTCCTTTGAATAGGACTTTGAAAAAATACAGATTTAAAATGATGAAGTAGTGAGATTTGCAATTTTTTATTATATCATATTTTCTACTTTTGTTTTAGATAAGTAAAAATAAAGTGGCAAATTTTAAAGTTTGGGAATGTACCAAGTATATTAATTTTCATGACAGCTATAATCAATTACCAAAAACTTAGTGGCTTTAAATAACAGCAATTTATTTTTTCATAGATTTGGAGCCAGAAATTTGTGTTTGGTTTTGCCCAAGTTTTCTCTAATAGATATAGGAGAGAAAGCTTTGTATCTCCCTATTAAAATGGCTCCAGGCACCGGTTGCCATGGCCACATCACTCTGATCTCTTTCTCCATGCTTTAAATGTCCTTCTCTTCTTTTGTATCTCTTCTAAAGATGTTTGTCATTAGTTTTATGACCTGCCAGTATAATTTAAGATGATAATATTTCAAGGCCACTAACATAATTATATCTACAGAGACCACTTTACGAATTAAGTCACATTAATACGTTATGGGAATTGGATTTTTTTTTTTTTTTTGAGATCACAATTCAATCTAGTATACCAAGGAAAATATTTTTTTTGTAAAAGCTTCCTCATGTGAAAAATTATTTCTAAAAAATAAATATTTACTTTTGATTCTATATGATAACATGTCAAGCTGTATTTATTTTGAATTAAATATTTATAATTTTAGATTTTAAGCTGGTAAACATTTTCCAAAAGTACTAAAACAAATTCTCAAAGTAAAGCTTTAGGTAATATGTCTCCAGTATGATAGGTTTCCTTAAAATTTGGGAAGATATACTATTAATGGCAATTGGAATTACTAAGGATCAAAATACATTTCAATATAATATTTGTGTTCTAATTTAAATTTGTGTTTAAATGTAATTTGTGTTTGTCCTTTAAAATATTTTCATATAAAACATTTGAAGCTACAAATATATATATTTGTATATATATTTGTGATATATATATATATATATATATATATATATATATATATATATTGTATTGGCGATTTTAGATTTTTAATTTTGCCTTAAATCCTAAATAGAAAGAACAGAGAATTTTCAAATTTTCTCAAATAACAAAAGAAGGTTCTCAAATAACAACAGAAGTTTTCTAGATTTAAATTTTACACATACACATAGATTTACATTTACACATAGATTTACATTTTACACATAAAATATACATTTGGGGAAAATAAACTTATAGATATGCCCCACATAACTGTATTTTGGTCAATGTTAGGACACACACTGAAGGGTGGTCCTAACGTATTATGCTGTCTAGATATGTCGTAGTTATTGTTGTTTATGTATACCATATGATGTTTTCACAATGTTTAAACCACCTAATGACACATTTCTGAGAACATATCTTTGTCATTAAGTGATGCATAATTTTTTTTTTTCTTTTCTGTGGCACTGGGGAAGAAACCCTTCTACCTCCTGGCTACACTCCCAGACCTTTTTTCTTTTGGAAACAGGGTCTCTTAAACCAGAGAAGCTGACTTTGAACCTCCACCATCCTCCTGTCTCCGCCTCCCAAGCGCAGGGATTACAAGCGTGCACTAGCACCCCCGGCTACATAACTGCTTTTAAAAACCAACCAATAAACCAACTAAAGACTCAGGAACAGTGTGACAGGTTGGGTCCCGCTGGGCAGGACCTTAGAAAAGGAGGAGACTCTGCTGGGCAATATCGCGAGACAGGCGATATGGCGAGAGGGGCGGATTTTATTGGGCCTAAAAACCTAAACACAGTGTACTATCAAAATTCAGCCTCCTTGGTGTAAATAAAAAAACTTTTATTCCTCACTTTATGTCACTTGGAAAAATATTCCTCTCTTCAAATAGATACTTCATTTTAATGACCATAAATTTTGAAAGATTATTAAAGATAATGTAAGAACAGGTACACACTTAAATTTTCTGGCCTAGGTAATGATTAAGACAATGGTTTTGTACTCTGGCCTAATTAGAATTAGATTAAATAATAAAATATGTCTCTGAATTCCTCTCAATTAATTCTTCTATTATACATTTGAGGATCTTGGAATCTTACTCTACACAAGTTATTTGTAATCCATTTCTTATGTATTATCATTTTAATGTACATAGCTAATGAAGTTCATCTGTAGTTTTTTATTTTTCGAATCTATATTAAAATAATTTATTATAAAAATATGGTATCATAATAGTTTCCTTTTTAAGCACTTTTAAAAATACGAATTTTGTCATATCCCATATCTTCAAGTAAAATTTCCAATATACCATGCTTGCAATATATTTTTGTCTAAATTGTTTTCTAGTTTTTAATAAATTCTACTGATCCGATGGCAAAAGTATGTTAAAAAAAAAACTTCAGAATAACTTTTAATTTGAGCTCTCAGCTGAACTCTGATATAAACCTTAAAAACATAAAACAGGAGCATTTTGGTTCCTCTAAAATCATTTCCTTCTCTCCCACATTGGTAACAGTTAATTCCCTAAACTGGAGCAGGAAACAGTTTGTTGAGTCTCAATCTGTGTAAGCTGCCATAAAAAATACCATGGACTGTGGAGTTTAAACAATAGGAATTTATTTTCCTCACAGTTCTGGATGCTGGAAGTCAAAGTACTTGTAAATTTTGTGCTTTGTGAGGTCTTTCTTCCTGACTTGAAGATGGCTACATTTTTGCTAAAACCTCACATAGTGTACGGGAAACAAGCTCCTGTAAGATGTGTCTTCTTAAAGGGCATAGGTTTGATTAGATTAGGCCCCATCTGCCTGCTCTCCTTTAACCTTTATCATCATCATCACAGCCTCTGTCATCATACATAGTTACCTTGGGGGTTATGGTATAAATACATAGGTCTGGAGAAACAGAAACATTTAGTGAGTTCAATAAAATGAATGGTACAAAAAAAGTGAAGAATCAGAATATTTTTTAAAATATTTCCTTGGCTTCAAAAATTATGAATTTTGGTAAGAAATTAAAATAAAATGTCATCTGTTAAAAAGCAACCCATAGCAGGTCATGGTAACAGCTACAACATTTTTGATAACTCAGTATTTTAATTTTCTAATTCAGACATAAAGCAGTATCAGTATGGTTTTTAAAAAGAGTAAAACTGTACTATAATTACTGGCTAGTTAGAATGCTTTTTTCATCACAGGAGAGTCAGGAAAAAATGGGGAAAACTTATTATGCTATATGATATAAATAAAAAAATAGAAAAGTCTCCTAAAAATTGTCATAGCCTCATCATTTACATAATAAGAATCAAAATATCTTTACTATCTACTAAATATTGTGACAATAAACAAAACTATATCCAATGAAAATTTAAAAATATATACTTATCTAAACAAATGCACAACACTCTGGTAAAACGCCTAAATGATCAGCACATGCTCAATTAATTCTTAAGAAAGCTACTAAAAACTATCTTTAAATGTGACTGCTGTGTCTGGAATTTCTGCATATTTGTGAAAGCAAAAATTTGAAGAACTATTTTGTGAGTCTTCAATAGCTCTGTGGAGCACAGTAATGAGATTGAATCTACTGACACAGTAGTTTCACACAGGCAGAGGCAGAGGCAGTAGCTGACCTGGTGACCGTGTATCCATTTTTTTTTTTTAAAGAGTATGGAGATGAGAGAGCCTTGGACTCATACTTAATACCTGTGCAAATCTGAAGAACATGGAAGAGACAGAGTAAGTAGCAAAAATCGCTCTCCTAGAAAACATGTAGAGTAGCCATGAAAAAAATATAGACAGAAACTTCTGGGATGATGGGTTGATTATTATAAAATGCAAGCATTTATTAAAGAAAAAGATTGTAGAAAGAACTGAAGAAAGGATAAAAAAAAGATGATTCCTTCATCTGATCAGGCCAAGTCAATTTAATGGGATTTGTATTAATGTGAAATAATGCAATCAGATTCGAAACACTTTTGCTATTTTATCTTTTTCATTTAATACTACATCTTAGTGTCAAATCGCAATGTACTTCATGGTGATTGTGACCTAAGTCACACAGCATTTGGTGGGTGAGCTTCCTTTTGACTCTCTTCCTGTTGTTTCTAAAGAGACTTTCAACTTTCAGGTCATGTTATATATATATATATATAATCTTCCTATTTATTTATATGTGCATAGAGTTGTTTCACTAATTAAGCCTCATCATAGATCTAGAGGGAGGGAGAAAGCTGATGAGGACTTGGACCAAAATGGCAGTGCAAATAACAGGATGGTAAGATGAGAGGTGTGTTTTTAGAGGAAAGGGGGTGACAAAACTGGTGACAGGTTGGATACAACATATGTTGGAGGAATATAAATGACGCATGTTCTTTTCACTGGAGAAACATGTTAAAAAGGGACTGGCAAGGAGAAAAAATGGGAAACTTTGGAAAGTGGGGAAAAATAGATCATTGGAAGAGCTACTTTTAAACATGTTATGTTTGAGAGGAAGAAAAATATATCAACATGTGGGTGACTTCTCTACAAGTGAAAACTGGAGATTGGAAAACAGAAAGGAGCTAAGGGGTGAGGGCAGATTTTCTGGTTAAAATAGAAAAGCTTTTATTATATGTACCTATGTTAGAATAGAATCCCTACTTAACATATCTGATGGCTTAGCAGTTTTAGTACCTGATTGGAAACAGTTTATTTCAAGACAATTTCAAACTAGGCAAATAAAACAGTTGCCATTTATTGAGGACATGTTCTCTTATTCCTCTTTTTTGAATGAGGAAAACTAGGTGGTTCTGACTGTTAATGTGACTCTCCTAAAGCAGAAAGTTTTGTCATTGGTAAAAGTAAAATAGACCTAGGGCGGTTGGACACTAAACCTGTGCTCTTTCCACTGGCTGCACAGAAAAGTAAGATGCTGTACAACTTGACGACCAACCAGAAAGTTGAAGTTCTGATAGTCTGGTTCATGGTGGAAAGAGGAAAATATTAAAGAAAATATTTTGCTATAAGCAAAAAAAAAACATATGATAGGTATTAATTCAAGTAAATTTATCTTGTAGGGATTCTTTCTGTAAGAAATAAATCATAAAAGATAAATTTTTGATATCATGAAAGGTGTGACATATTTCGGGGAAAAAGAATAAGCCTACCAATATATAAGCTAGTACTTTGTTCGGGAATTGACAAAGAATCGGAAAGAGCAAATGCACTAGCGTTGGAGTCACTTATTTATAACAAAATTTCTTAGTTTTTCTGGATTTCTTTGCTTTCTCCAAGTCACATTAATTTAGTACATTTTAATATGAGGAATATATTAAAAGCCACGGAGCCTCTTTTCCTCAGCTTTAGAGACTGTTATCACTACTGCTGTAATTGTAAACATAATCTCACTCATCTTCTATGGCATTTTTGACAAGATGTGCATTAAGTCTTATTCTATTTTTGGCATACATAAAAACATCCCTCGAGATACTGCTAAAAGCATTTTGTGAAAACATTTTGCTATGGGTTAATAAAAGATAAAAATAATAGCCTATAGCCAGTTTCTCGTTTCCTTAGATATGAATTATATTATGTAGTGGTTTTGCTCTTATACCAATAGTATTCTTGGTCATTGTATTTGATCTTATTAATCTTACATAGTAATTTCTGTTTTCATTCTCACTTAAAGAACATAAAAATAATTCTCTTCTACAATAAAAGTGGCATCAATCAAATAACTACTACTTCCCATTTTGGATGGGTTGAGTTAATTGGCATAAGGAAACAAAATATAGATATAATAATTATCTCTGGTTCTTTCTTCACTCCGATGTGCCCTCGTTCAAATCATCTTTATTGAATTTAATTTTATAGTCCAATCAGTTACAGAAAGAAACAATACACATATCAACCTTTTAAACATTTCAATAAAATATCCTTTGTTTATGTTAGTTGGGATACATTTAACTAGAAAAGACAGGCTATACTTTAACTGATCCTTAAGCAAACAGGGATTTTCTTTTATATGTTACTGAAAGTTCCTTAAGGCAGATCTTTCATAGCTTAATCCACATGATCAATAAGGCAAGGATCTCTCTCCTGTAGCTTTCTTTTTCTGTTCGGCTTACTTTATTCTACAAGATCTCTAGTTTCAATTCAAGTTGTTGCGAGGGACAGGATTTCATTATTCTTTTATGGCTGAATTATATTTCATTTTGTATGCGCACCTCATTTTTTTATCCATACATTAACTGATAGACACTTAGGCTGTTTTCATTTTTTCTCTTGTAAACAGTGCTGTAATAAGCATGGGTGCACCGACACCTCTTCAAAATACAGTTTATATTTCTTTGGGATACACACCTAGAAGTAGGATTGCTGGATCATAAGGTAGATTTATTTTTAACTTTTCGAGGAGTCACCACACCATTTTCTATAATAATTGTGCTAATTTACATTCCTATCCACAGTATGCAAGAGTTCCTGTGCTTTTTTTGGGGTGTTATACAAAAAATCCTTCTTCATTGTGACATTTTAAAGTATTAGCCTATAACACTTTAAGGACACAGAAAAGCAATTTTTTGTTGTTGATTAGTATAACATATATATAGATGGAATTATTTTTCTGTTTTTCTTCACTATCTTTTGCTTACATTTATTGTAACTTTAGTAAATTATACTCCAACCAGGCATTTGATTATCATTCTTTTCTACAAAACTGGTTGCTCTTAAAGATGGGCCCTATGGTTTTTATGTCTGTAAACCTAGTACCTTCCACAGTGTTTGTTACTTGGGTGTTACTTTATTTTTTATTTTTATTTATTTTTATTTATTTATTTTTTTAGTTGTTTTACTTTTGGTTCCTTTTCTCTTTTTTATTATTTTTTAATTTTTTTATTGGTGCACTGTATTCATACATCATAGTGGGATACAAACTTTTGTAGACATACATGCACACATCACCCAGTCAGCCCCAACCCGATCCCCACCCCATTCTCTCCCCATCTCTCCCTCCCATGCTTGGCTTAGTGGTTGACATCTAGTATTATAGCAATTTATCCAAAATTAAAAATGATAATCTCACATAACAGTTTCATTTGTCTGATACCAAGCTTTTGATGACTTAAAGATAAGATTTCAATATTTCTTTTTATTTTCTTTCTTACCAGAGAATATTTTTTTCTATTTTTTTTACGTAAAACTATCATATATTTATATATTTATTTTTCAGAAAAAAACTCTATCCAAATATGGAATATGGACTCTAGATACCCAAAACAATCTTGAAAAATAACAAAGCCAGAAGATATATATTTTCTGATTTCAAACCATATAAAGCTACAATAATTGAAACAGTGTAGTACTATTCTAAAGGCAGATATATAAACCATTGGAGTTAAATAAAAGCCTAGAGCTAAATTCTTCCCTATATTGTCAAGTTATTTTTGACAAGGTTTCCACGAACATTTGGTGGTAGAAATAATATTTTAACTAAATATTGTTGAAACATATAATTACATGGAAAAGAATAAAGTTGGACCCTTACCTAATCCCATATACAAATATTAACTCAAAATAGATAAAAGACCTAAATATAAATCTTAAGACTATAAACTTTTAGGAGAAAATCTGGGTCATAAAACCTCACAACACTGAAATTGGCAGTGATTTCTTGGATATGATTTCAATGGCACAGGCAACAGAAGAGTATACAAACTCCCTAAAAAAAAATATTGTATATCCAAAGACAATGTAAACAGAGTTAACAGTTATTAATAGAATGGGATAAAATATTTCCAAATGCTATATCTGAAGGTTTATTAATATTCCAACTAGAAATCCTAAAAATTAACAACAATAAAGGCAAACAATACCATTTAGAGATAGGTAAAAGACTAACATAAGTAATGAATCTCCACAGATAACCAATCTTAGTTGACTGTTGGATGGAAACTCTTGTTTCTCTGGTTCAGGTGTGTGTTACCTATTTCTTCTTTGTAGTTAATCTCTTTGAGTATTTTCTCTAGTGTTGGTTTTGAAGACAAAAATTCCTTCAGTTTCTTTTTGTCATGGAAGCTTCTTATTTCTCCATCTAATTTGATAGAAAGTTTTGCTGGGTAGGAAATTTTTGGCTGGAAGTTGTTTTCTTTCAGAGTTTGGACTATGTTACTCCAAGCCCTTCTGGCTCTCATGACTTGGTTTGGGAAGTCTGGAGTGATTCTAATTGGCTTGCCTCTGAATGTCACTTGGCCCTTTGTTTTTGTTGCCTTTAAGATTCTCTGCTTGGCTTCCACATTGGTCATTTTGACAATTATGTGGCGTGGGGATCCTCTTCTCCGATCCTGTCTAAAGGGAGTTCTATAAGTTTCCTGGGCCTGTGTATCAACCTCTTGCTCTATGTTTGGAAAATTTTCTGCTATTACTTCCTTGAAGAGATTGTTGATCCCTTTGGTTTCACTTTCTTTTCCCTCCTCTATTCCAATTATTCTTAGGTTAGCTCTCTTAAAATGGGCCCATATTTCTTCAATATCAGATTCCTGCTGTCGGATATTTTTTCCTAGATTAGAAACTATGCATTCATTTTTGAAATGATCATCTTCTAAGAGCAAGATTCTGTTCTCCATGTAGTCTAATCAGTTGTTCATGCTTTGAATTGAGGCCTTTACTTCATTAATTGCATCCTTTATCTCTTTTTGGCTCTCTCTGAGTTCTTTTCGAAGCACCTCTATTATTTCTACAGTTATTTTCCTGATTTGATCTTCTAGAAATCTCTGATTTTCTGTTTTATCGGGTTCTGATGTTGTGGGGTTGTGGACATTCATTGCTCCAGTATTATTCCTCTTTCCCATGATTTCGGAAGTTTGTGCCTTCTCTGGATTCTTCCATTGGGTCACTATGACTTCACTTACGGTGTTCTGGATCTCGGATCAGTAGTATCTCAGACCCCACTACTCCTCTACTGGGTTGTATCACAGAGTCTCCGACCAAGAGAGTCGATAGAGGCTGCTTTAGACTGTGGGGGGGTGCCAGGTTGCACATTCTCCTATGGTGTGATATCTCTGCCACCGCCCCTCCTCCACTGGGTCAAGTCTCAGGGAGTACAGTACTGGGATTTCTCCTCTGTGGCCCGCAATTTGACTCACTGTTCTTGAGTACGCAGATGTAGCTGTACTGGATTTGGTGAATTCTCTGCTGCTGCTGCTCCCAGTGGCAATATGGCACCGCTGCCACGCCCTCGGCCGTGAGGCTGGAGTATTTTTTCTTGGTTTTGATTTCCACTCTGAATCCCTGTGGCGTGTGCCGAGCTCAGCCACTGGGAGCTTTAGATTTTACCTGCGGCAAGAAATCCCGCCTGGCTGTTCTGCAGCGGCTCATCTCGGCTTGCTGTAGCCATCCGGTGAATTTGCCGCTGCGCCAGCAGTATGGCTCTGCTGCCGCGTCCTCGGGCATGAGGCCGGTTATCTCCTCTGTGGCTCTGAGCTCTGTTCTCAGTCCGCTTTCTCTCTGGAGCCTGGTGATTTTTTTGTTTCTCTGGTGATGGTGTTTTCTGGCTATGAAAGGCGCTGATTTTGTGGTAATGGAGATTGGTTGTTAGCGGGGCTCTTAAGCCCCGCTTTTTTCGTTCACCATCTTCCCGGAAGTCCTGGGTGTGCTTTATAAATTTTTGATACACAAATTGCAACGACCAGCTGAGTTTTGTTTTCTTGTAGTTGAGCATATATGAAATACTAAGTTTTTACTTCTGTAGAATTATGTTAGAGGAAGGCAAACACTCTTTTTCTCCTGACTAGAGAGAACTGTTTAGATGTTTCAAACTCTCCCCACTTACATTTTGAAGACAACTCACCTTAAAATGCAGGCTGTGATGCAAAATAATAAGTAGGAAAATTAAAGTTCTTATATGAACACTACTGGTAGTTAGAGGGTGTTGCATGCACAGAATTTAAGAAGCACTGTGAAATGTTTAGATGCAACTGAGCAAAGCAGATTGAATGTTCTCTTTTTATCCTTGCCAGCTTGGAACAGGTTTAATATTTTGAACATTGACAAGAATATAGGAGATTTTCTTCTGAATGATGTTTGAAGCCCCATGGTTTATAAAATGAAATGCCAGTTGCCCTGAAATACTGTTGTTATCAACCTCTTAACACCAAAGAAATAAGCTGATTTTTTTATTTTCTATTTCTTTATCTCCCTAACTTTGTGAATCAATTTTTTTCTTTAGAATGAAAGGTTAGGGAAGATAATATGCTGACTCGTCCCTAATTATTTAGGTCTGTTAGAGTCACATTTATTTTTCTTTACTCATTCGTTTGATAAATATTTGTTAGATATGTATTAGATTCAGAATATTATGCCAAATAAATAGGCTTTTACAAGTTACTTGAATCTTACAACAATCCAATAAATTGCTATTACCCCTATTTTACTGATTAAAAAACAATGGACAAATTATAAAAGCTGACCAAGTAAGCAAGCACAAACTTGCCTGATTTTCAAAGAAGATTTAGATCATGGACAAAAAATCAAAACAGAGTTTCAGGTCTCAGTCCTTTAAAAGTCTTGTATTGCAGTCATCACCAAGACAGGCACTTTATTGATTAAAGCTTTGCACAAACTTCACACAACTTATGATATTTTAAGAGAGGTAGGGAGGGAGGGAGAGAAAGAGTGCGAGAGAGAAAAAGAAAGATGATAGATAGATGATAGTCCAGTCTGGACAGTAGGCTGAGCAGTCCATTCACCATGGAACTCAGCTGCCTGTGTCAGGTTCTCAGGTCTGGGTCAGTTATAAGTGTTCTCTGGGTCTTCAGGCCTAACCTTAAGCAGTGCTCAACCAGATTGGAATTCATTTAGGTCATCATTCAGTCTCATCATCAGTGGTTGGCATGGCAAGGTGCCAGGGCTTCTTGCCAGAAGAAGCTGAGGGTTTTCAGTCTCAGGTGCTGACAGTTTTAGTCCTTAGATTACTAGAAACCCCATGTGGTTTTCTGGGTGCTTCTGATCAGCAAGCCCTGGGCCTGTATGTTGCCTATCATGTCCGGGTGTTGCACCTTGTGCCTGGCGCTGTGTGTTGCCCCAGATGCTCTGGCTATGCTCTGCCACACCTACGAGTTATACTTGAGACCTGTACATCCTGTATGAGTCACACCCAGGTGTATTTTGGATTCAGGTCTCTTATTGGCTTTAGTGGAGCTTCCTTTTAAAAATATGTGCTCCATTCACCTAATATTAGAAAACTCTTAAGTATCTAGAAGTAAGACTAAATATGACTGATTCTGAAATTCATGTTCTAAGTATTTCACCACAAAGGTAAACTATAGTATGTCTCTAATATGTACTGTTAGGTCTTTTCCCACCTCCACTCCATCTGCCATTCTTAAAATTCCTTTGGACTTTTGAATTGACTTGAGGAAATCTAAGATTCTCTTTGGAGAACAGCTATGCCTAAGAGGCCTCTGAGCTCAGGGGATCACTACCTCTAGGGCCGCCTTGCTCCTGCTATAATGTCCCTATGGCTGAATTTGTATCACAGTATTATATCATAATAATTATAATATTATAAACAATATTATAAACAATGATATTGTGATGGAGTGGCACAATAAAACTGGCAATTTTAAGATTTTTATTTTCTGTCCTTTTTTTACCATGTATTTAGAATAAATATAAAATAACTTTCTACAACTGATATGGACAAGAATAATTTTAGGTCACTTTCTTATTAGAGACTTATACATCAATCCTCCTTATCTATGGGTTCTATTTGTATCTACAGTTTTCTGCATTCATGGATTCTGCCAACCGCTGATGGAAAATAAACAGGGGGAAAACTGCAACTGAACTGAATGTGTACACTTTTTACCTTGTCATTATTTCCTAAATAGCACGTTATCACTACAATTTACATAACATTGACATTTGCATTGTGTTTGGTATTTCTAGTAATGTAGACAAGCTTTAAAGTATAGGAGAGAACAGACATAGATTAGATGCAAATACCGCTGTCACTTCACATCAAGCACTTAAATATCTGAAGATTTGAGTACCCAAAAGTGGTCCTGGAAGCAGCCTTCCAGAGATACCAGGAATGGCTATACCTGTAAACAAAACAGCATTTGAGTTTGTGACATAATCACATTTACTTGTGTCTTTTTTTCTCTCTCTTTTCTTGTGGTACTGGGGATGGAACACAGGGGCCTTCTACCTCCGAGCTATACCTCTAGACCTATTTTAAATTTTATTTGGAAACAGGGTCTCACCAAGTTGCTGAGAGCCTAAGTAGCTGAGCCTGGCTTCAAACCTGCGCAATCCTCCTGTCTCAGCTTCCCAAGTACTGGGATTATAAGAGTGCACCACCATGCCCTGCTGTGAATGAATTTTGATAGAATATTTAAAAAATAAATGCACAGAGCCGGGCGTGGTGGCGCACACTTATAATCCCCACACTTGGGAGGTGGAGACAGGAGGATCACTCAGGTTCGAAGCCAGCCTCGCTGGCTTAAGAGACCCAGTTTCCAAATAAAAATATATTAAAAAAATAGGTCTGGGAGTGTAACCCGGAGGTAGAAGGGTTTCCAGGAACCCCAGTACCACCAAAATAAATAAATAAATAAATAAATAAATAAATAAATAAATAACTTCAAATATTAAAGACTATGACTTCAAATATTAAATATTCTATGACTTCAAATATTAAAGACTAAATGAAACCAGGTAAGCATTTTCTTTCTTTTCTTTTTTTTTTTTTTTTTTTGCGGGTCTGGGGATGAAACCCAGGGACATTTGACCTCTGAGTTACAACCCCTCCCCTATTTTTTATTCTTTATATCTTGAAACCGGTCTCACTGAGTTGCAGAGGGCCTCACTAAGTAGCTGAGGCTGTCCACGTACTGTTATCTTCCAGTCTCAGCCTCCTGAATGCTGGGATTACAAGCGTGTACCACCACACCCGGCTAGCATTTTTTTTTTAAATATTAAATGCAGAGAATTTTACAAACACAGAGAAAGAGAGAGGGGGAGAGGAGGAGGGGGAGAGAGGAGAGAGGAGAGAGAGAATAGATTCATTCCAGGATTCCAGGTATGTTGTTGCACACATGTAATTCCAGCTACAGGGGTGGTGGGGCAGGGATTGAAGCAGGAGGACTACAAGTGAAAGGTCAGACTGGCCAGCGTAGTGAGCCTCTGTCTCAAAGTACAATTTAAAAAGGATTGGGGTTGTAATTCAGTGGTAGAGCATTTTCCAAGCATTTGTGAGGGAGACCCTGAGTTCAGTCTGATATTCCACGCACAAAAAGAGACAGCGTCCAAATAGGGAGCCAGGGATGTTGGCTCATAAGCAAAGAAAAGATGGAGTGTGGCTTTGCTATTCTTCAATGAGACTTTCTAGAATTTGACACAATGAAAGAAGAACTTTGATGTATGCGTTTATTCATGGACGAGTCAGGAGAGGCCAAAGTCCAGGTGCTGACTTTCTCTGGACAAGTGCAAACATGACTAATGAAGACACACCTCGCCACTGCCTCCCAGAAACAACAGCGATGTCTAAACGTCTTGAACTTGTAACTCTTGTAACCTGGATATCTATGTTTCTCATGTCTGCTCTTTTCATCTTCACCTCCCTGTGAAGTGACAGAGGCTTTACTGCTCCTTTTAAAGTCAAAAGAGATGATTTCCTCAGCAGGTGCTTTCCATTTATGAGAATTTAACATGTTTCCTGCCCTGACAGTTATAAAAAAAAAAATGGAAAGACAAATCTGTAGAAGGAAAAGTTATTTGCTGCTCCTTAGCACCAGGTGGAAAAATATCTTTTTTTTTTTTTTACATTATCTAAAGTAAAAATAACTTACACAAGTTACTTTAAATTTAGATCTTAAAATCTGAACATCTAATATGTCTTTTTCTTAACACTAGACAGACAATATATCTAATGCACTGTAAAGTTACAGTTGAAAATAGCTTAAAATTAAGAGTAGATATTAACAACATATTTATAAAATTCTTATCTCAAATCATAGTTTCTATAATCAGTACATAATCTTCTCCCTTGAAGCAGTTACCTGTACAACAAATTTGGAGGGCTCTAGAAATTATTTAATGATTTCATTTCTGCTTGTTTTTAAATTTTTGTTTATGACTGACACATGACTCTACCTCTTCATGGAATACAATGCAATGATTTGATTCAGGCAGACATTGTATAATCATCAAGACTGGCATAAAAATAGCGCATCCATCACCTTCAAAACTTATTGCTTATTTGTGGTGAGAATATTCAAGATCTTCTATCCCATTTTGAAATACAGAATGCATCCTTTCGTCTTCAAAATTTGTTCAAGTAATACATTTTCGAAATAGAAGAATATAAAACTTACTAAATTCTAAAGGAGAAAAAAGTAACATTACCTGCATATTCACAGCATATATAAAAATAGTTCTAATTATGCCACATGTGTAAAAGTATCACTACCAATTTTACTATTATATATAAGGCAGGTTGGGTCATAGGGTGGGAGCTGAAGGAAAACACAAGACCAGTGTGCATGTTCATATGATGTGTGTGTTTGTGTGTGTATGTGTGTGTGTGGTACTAGGGATGAAAACCAAGAGAACTCTACCTCTGAACTACACCCCAGCCTTATTTTATTCTTATATTTTAAAACGTAATCTAACTGAACTGTAGGGAATCTAAGTTGCTGAGACTGGTTGTAAACCTGCGATCCTCCTATGTCAGCCTCCCAAGTAGTGGGATTACAAGTGTGCATCAACAGGCCCGGCTGTTTTTGTAACTTTGAATCTCACTATGATGTATAATTATAATGCAACACTGAAAGTATAAAAAAGATAAGTACTGCAAATATTTTGTGTGTATTCTTTTTTATGTGGAATATAAAATATGTAAATTTTTACATCAACCAATTTTACCTAAATATATTGTCAATAGATAAATCAATCAACTGTTATAGATTAAAAAGATATGTTATCTATTTTTCATAACTATAAATTACTGTAAAGAACTAGTCCTGTACTTTTAGTGTTCAACTTATTTAAAATATTTAACTATTGTTTTAATGTGTAAATGTTTTATACATCTTTGCAAATATTTCCTGAAGATATTCCTCCTCACAAATGAAATTGTTGGATAAAAGTGTTCGTTCATACTGTTCAATTACCTACCAGAAAGATTCTACATAATATTTTTTCCATTTGAAAATTTGTGTAACTGCTTATCAAAAATCACAACCAATTTGTATTAAGTACACATTTTAAAATTTTATCATTAAAACAAAATTTTAATTTTTTTAAGAATAATGTTAAACTTTTTTGGTATATATTACATTTGAATTTCTATGTCTTTATTTATAGTTTAAACATTTATATTTTCCTGATTTTTGAACCATTAATTGATAAAATTTATTTGAAAATATGTAAATATATTATTTTTGATACAATTTTTTTTACCATCATGCACCTTTTATTTCACAAGCATATTTCAAAGCTCACTATGTGCTAACAAGTATCCTACTGACAAAAAAAATAGTAAGCTAACAAGTTTTACCCCAAGTACAGTATGAAAATAATAGTTAAATAATCGCAGAAAATGAATGGAGAATTATGAATGTTTTGGTAGTAAACATTTCTGTTTTTAAAAATACAATTTTTATGCCAGGCATGGTGGCACATGCTTGTAATTCCAGATTTTGGGAGGCTGAGACAGGAGGATCAGTTTGCAGACAGCCTCAGCTACTTAGTGAGGCCGTCTGCAACTCAGTGAGACCTTGTTTCAAAATAAAGAACAAAAAAATAGGGCTGGGGGTGTAGCTCAGAGGTAGAATAGCCCTGGGTTCCATTCCCAGTACCGCCAAAAAAAAAAAAAAAAAAAAAAAAAAAAAATTAAAGCATGGCTTAGTCTGGATACATCAGAAAGGAATTTCAGAGAAAATGCTTCTTAGTAGGAGTTGTGACAGATAAATTGGTAAAAAGAGAACATTTGTGAGGGAGTGACAAAACCAAAGTTTAGACAGTCATCTTCTCTGTGTGTTTCTAAGACTAACTCAAGTGGCTCTTTGAAAATCTTGTAAATATAGGTATTCTAAGCAGATAAAAGATCCAAATTACCATGTAGGAAATTCTGGAACTTAGCTTAGGTTTGGGGGTTACTTTCCCCTAGAAACAATTGACAAGTTAGTAATAGATGTCAATGTGTATGACAATTTGGCATCAATCTATTAATTAGATTTTTAAGGTATCTTGCTTATTCAGGGGCAGCATTGGTATTTCTGAAAGTGCAGGATATCAGCATAATGGACATGCTGATAAGTCATGTGATAACCACCCAGAAGATTGCATTTCACCATATGGATGGCTAACTCATTGCCTTAAAAGAGAGTATTCCTATTGCAGAAAGATTTCTCAGCAGAGTAAATGGACACACAGATATTAAAGCATTAGTTGAACAACAAAAGGGTATTCTATTTACCTAAGTTTTCAACAGGTTAGTATTTGGGCACCCAATCATTTTATTTACTTATTCAACTAAGAGTTATATTTTTTTCTCATTTTTATAAGCATAGATTAACTGACAAAATGATCAAAGTTCTTATTTTTCTTTATATCACAAGGGTAGCTCTTAGGGATAATTTCTGGAGTAGGAAACTAATTCTTCTTAATTCATGAGTGTCTGGTGTTTTTTTATTTCTTCTATTTCCTTTCTTCCTGGGGTGATTGGAGTGCTTAGTAGACATACATATCATCAGTGGTATACTGATATGTTTAACAACCAGTTCATTAGAGTTGAAAAATATGAAAGGCCCTGATTTGTACAGTTTTCTGGTTCATGAAATGAATATTCTCATGACAACCAAATTCAAACTTCCAAGATAACATCACTAAGTAGAGAGGTGGAAAATGATGTCTACACTCAGCTCTAATAAGCTGGTTGGAGTCGATTCTGATCCATGTTTCTTTATGGTCCTGGAATTGGAACATGATAGTGGTTAGAATGCTTTCTTCTGTCTCCTCTGGCCTCTGCTAAGATCTTTTACTCCCTGCTATTGAGAATTGGCTTCTGTCTTTATGAGTATCACTGGCTGGTGTATATTTTCTGTGACTCTATGAAAAAGGCAAAGCACAGTGACTGTTCCGGGGACAGCATGATTATCCCTTTGGATGGCTCTGCCCCAAACTTGGCTCCTGATGGCTTTACAGCTCCTGCCATGGAATCTGTAATCCACACAGCAATTTCACAGCAGCTGGGTTAGTATTTATTTCTCTCCAGGACTCTGGTTTCAAAAAATTTTGGATATTATCTATGTCCTATGCAAACGAAGTAAGATTTAGAATGCAGAATGTCTATCTCAACCTTTCATCAAATAAACAAGCCACATTGCTTATTTCTACTCTTGGACTAGGGACATTAATGTAGTCTATTTTTGAGTTCCAGATAGTCAATAGTGCAAAGGTTCCCTATTCATTCAAATAGCAAATATAACTGGTGACCCCAATAGATGATCTTTCCCTTCCTCCACTGCAACCTAGGTTTTTTTCCATAATGATGGCTGGCAAATGTGAAAGCAGAGCCTGTACTGGCATCTACACTATGCTCTGTTTTACTAAGCTTCTCTAAGCCTCCAGTCCCAGCAGTTTTATGGCTTTCCTGCTTTCAGGAAAACAGCTCTAATTTAATTACTGAATTATTCCTGATCTACTTGTTCATGGATATAATATAGCTCTTGAATTTCCAAGATCTAGCTTATAATAAGAAAATCTTCATTTTTAGAATTCCACTTAAAACAAAACGATTTTCTCTTAATTGCTTGGCTCTGGAAAATTAGACACACATTGGATTTTATCTTATTGATGGGTAACAATTTAAAATATATTTGCATATTAGAGCTGAATGATGCTTTTTCTCATATTTTTTCTTCTGAAATAGTAAATGCTACTATATCTATCAGATATGGGTCTTTGAAAAAAATACAAATTAAAAATATACTACATTATGCTAAAATTCATGTTGCCAAGGTAATGTTAAGTAATAGGGTTATAATGATTGACAAAACTACCATAGCCTCTACCTTGATAGATATTATAGAAACTGTTTCTAACATACACACATACACACACACACACACACACACACACACACACATACACACACATTTACCACATACACGGTATGCTATTATAAACGTTAAGAGTAGTCCAGCTGCCATGTGAACTCATAAGAAGCATCCCTACCCTATGTTGGTATAGCCAGGAAAAAAAAATTTTACTGAATATTGTGTTGGAAGACTCTGAATAATCAACTGGTTGAGGTAACTGCAGACTGGATGTATTCTGTTAACACTTCTGAAACAGAATCCTTCCTGCTACCGTCAAAAGCTAGAACAGTAGAGTTCTTCATGGTAAGAATGCATCTCAGCTGGGTGTAGTGACTCAAGCTTGTAATTCCAGTGCTTGGGAGGCTGAGACAGGAGGATCGAAGGTTAAAACTAGGGGTTGAACTCAGGGGCATTCTACCTCCAATCTATGCCCTTGGTCCTGTTTTAGTTTTTGATTGAAACAGAATCTGTCTCAACCTCCCATATACTGGGATTATAGGTGTGTCCTTGATTCATGTATAATTTCTATTTTGTCTCTTGCACAGTATTAAGGAAACTTCTAGGATATTTAAATTAAAATGATTACGATTTGATTAAATTAATAATTTTTGTGGCTTTATCAAGGATAGTTTGAAATAAAACAGCCATTTATTCCTATATTGTTTGATATCCAAGCATGCAGTCTTTTTTGTCACTACACCTCAAATGTCTAAATAAATTCTTTTTTAATTTTTTTACTTATTTATTATTTTTATTTTTTATTGGTGGATTATATTCATACATTGTAGTGGGGTAATAAAAAAAAGTATTGTGTAGATGTACATGCACACATCACCCAGTCAGCCCCCATTCAATCCCCACCCCCTTCCCTCCCTAACCCTCCTTCCCATGTTTGGCTTAGTGCTTGATATCAATACGTTTGTCTAAATACATCATGTGCCTCAAAGAGCTTTTTTCCCACCTCCCCTCCCCTCATTCACTTTAGCTTTCAGATATTAGTGAAAGCATCTGATTTCTTACTTTTTGCGACTGACTAATCTCGCTTAGCATAATGTCCTCCAGTTCCATCCATTTCTCTAGAAATTCTGTAATTGTATTTTTTATGGCTGAGTAAAACTATTGTACGGTTGGTATTAATATTTTTATTGAATAAAAGTATGAATTTTTCTGATTGTATATAATTTGTATTTCAGATGTTATTAGCAACATAAATAATAATAGGTTAGAAAAGTAATAAAATTTCACCTAAATTTATTATTTTCCCTCTCTTAATATCAGATTTTTAAATTTCTTTTGACTAATCTTTCATAGTAAAGATTTTTCAAACATATGATCAGGTGAGCTTTTTTTCTTCATCCGTTCTTAAACATCTCAGGCAATGTATTCATACATCTCTCCATTATCACAAGATAGAGTGAAGTAATTGCCCCTTTTATGGATGCCCTTACAGTCATTAGGCATTTTGGCGTCACCCTTCTTGTTTTGATGTGGTAATCTTTGCTTACGTCACTGCAAGAATATACTAACATCATTGATTGCTTGATTGATCTTTCCCATGTATTGTTCTTCCTAAAAATATAAATGTTAGTAAAATTATTCCCTTTATGACTTCTGAAGAGAATATAGATACAAAATATATTTAGTCCATTATACTATGTTTGAGGCCATCAGTACTATTTTTAATTTTCTACATTTGAAACATAATTGAGTTTTTATATGTGGCCTCAACAATGAATATTTCAAATAACTTGCTATGAGATCTCAGTATTTAACTTTAAATAAAAAAAAATTCTGAACTTCTTTGACCTGTAAACATTATGTGCACCTAATTTGTTAAAGACTAAAAAAAATATGTAAATTTGTTTTATATTTTTATGAGGCTTTATTTCATATCACTCGATAGTATGCAATTTGGTGAATAAAAACTCATGACATTTTTAACTAGACTGTTCATTTCAACAATAAAAACTCTTCTTGGGACCTATTTAATGCTTTAAATTATTATTATGCATAAAAGGAAAATAGTTCCACAGGGCTTTTATTACATAAACCTCAGAATCATAGCACTTTCCTTTTTTCTTCAAGAGAAACACTTTTAACTTAGTCTTTTTGATATTTGGATATATATATTAATTATACATTATTATTTATTATACATTATTTAGAAATTTATGTTACACTTACACATATGTATTATCATCGATTGTGATCGCCCCCTAAAATATCTTTGTCCTTATCCCCAGAACCTGTTATTATGCTTACATGTCAGAAGAGGATTGCAGATATGATTAAAGTTAAAGACTCTGATATAGGAAGATTATGTTGAGAGCTTTAAGCAATAACATTTTTAGAAGAAACAAGAATATTTATAACTTTTATACATGAAAACTTTGTTAAACTGAATATTAAAAATTGCTAAACTGAAGGAAAAACAGACTGAACTGTGTTAAAATTAAGAATGTGTGTTCATCAAAAAATGTTTTAACAGAATCAAAAAGAAAGTAATGTTGTAAGGGAAGATATTTACAATACAGACAGTCAGCAATGAACTCAGAGACAATATTTAAGAGTCATATGAAGCAAAAAGAAAAATTAAGAAAATATATATTGAAAAACAGTTACTACATATACATAAACATATGAAAAGTATTTAATGTGCTACATTATTAAAAATGATTGCTATAATGTAATATCACTGCTAGCCTGACAGAATGGTTAAAATGACATGGAAAGGTATAAGATAGCATACAAAGCAACAAGATTTCTCATGGAGACTGTGGACATTAATAAAACTAGTTTGTAAAACTTTGCAGGAGAACTGAAGCTAAGTAAATGCTTACTCCACGAGTAAGCCTTTCTAATATCAAAGATGTACAAACATATATACACCCACACCATGTATAAAAATGGAACTGTGTCTGATACATCTTTTTCAGCTTGTATATGTGTTCAACTATATTATGTACATATTATGTGTGATATAATGCTTCTCTTTAATAGTTATAGGTTCATTTGTCTCATTTTTCAAAATAGATTTCTCTGCTAATATTGGTATTTAATATTTGCAAGTATTCTAAACTCATGAAATAGAAAATAAATAATTTGCTTTAAAATTTTAAAACCCCAAACAAATATGCAAACTCTACCAAGGCATTCATGGAATTCCTTAAAATCCAGAGAAAATGTAATAAGGCTTAAACCTGAGCTATTCTGCAGAGGATAAGGATTTGTTATATGAATAGTTAGGAGTGCTTCAATTCAAGCAAAACATTAAATGATAGTGTCAAACTCTTAGCCTGGAGCATATTTATCATCAAATTTCCTTTCTTGCTACTGTAGTAGCATTAAGGACACATTAAGGAAAGGATAAAGTTCATTTAATACACGAGGTAGAAAAAGTTAATGATCCTAAAAGATGATCATGGCTGCATGTCCTTGAGTATTTAAAATCATTTTTCTCACCTGGAAAGTTACAAAAGTGCTTCTAAAATATTATTGAATTTCATATGAGATGTAAATCCTTTAATTTCCCAAGAGCATTAAGTGGGCAAACTCACAAACCAGATTTGACTTTCATTGTCCTGTCTGTTTGGATGACTGACACCAATTACTTCCTTTAGAGTTTATAAGATCAAGGCTGAAAGAAACATTTATTTCTTCTGAAGACTTTTGCCTGCATAGAAGTAACCTGCTGTAGAGCTTTGTCTATGTCCTTATGGTTGCAACCATGTTGATTTTCCTTTGAATCAAGTTATTTTAAGAATACAATATTTATGCTTTCCCACTCAGTGACTTTTTAATACAAAATGCTGTTTTGAAACAACTGCTAAGAAAACAAATTGAAAAATACTCCTTTAATAGAGGACTAATATCTAGAATATACAGAGAACTGAAGAAACTCAGCACTAAGAAAACAAATAACCCAATTAAAAAATGGGAAAGTGAACTAAATAGACACTTTCACAAAGGAAGAAATTCAAATGGCCAATAAATGCATGAAAAAGTGCTCAACATCATTAGTAATCAGAGAGATGGAAATCAAAACTACCCTGAGATTTCACCTAACTCAAACTAGACTGGCAATCATTCAAAACACAAACAACAACAAATGGTGACAAGGAATTGGAGATTGGGAACTCTAATACATTGTTGGTGGATTGCAACTCCCACTTTGGAAAACAGTATGGAGGATCCTCAGAAGAACAGCAACGAATTTACCATAGGATCTAGCAATACCACTTCTGGGTATCTACCCCAAAGAATGAAACCAAACTACCAAACTAATGCATATGTAACTAAGCTCATAGCTGCACAATTCACCATTGCCAAACTATGGAACTGGCTCATATGTCCATCAATAGATGAATGAATTACAAAACTATGGGATATGTACAAAGTGAAAGAAAAAAACAGTTATGTCATTTACAGGGAAACAATTTCTTGAATGGATGTAACTGGAGAACATTAGGCCAAATGAGATTAGTCAGTCACAAAAAATAAGAAATCAAATGTTCCCCCTAATATGTGGGGGCTAGGTAGAAAATAGTTCAGAGGAGGAACTCTAGACGAAGGAGGAGATACTATAAATGAGCAAATAAGGTGACCTAACTGGGGGAAACAGGAGAGAAGAGAAAAATTCCCTAATGTACATGATGTACATTAACAAACATATTAAAGTCAATCACTAAGTCAAACATGAGGAAGGGAGAGGTAATGGAGCGGGAATTGGGGAAGGGCTAACTGGGTAATGTGTGCATGTGTGCCTCTACCATCTTGTACTCCATTAAGATCTATGACTACAATGCACCAATAAAAGTTTTAAAAAGTAAAAAGAAACAATTGATCATACTTTAAAAAGTATTGCTTTGTGCTTATTAGTAAATGATGCAATAACCAAGGATATGTATATACATATAACTGAGAATAAAACTGAATGAATATGAAGAGAAAGGTATGTTTTGTTGTTGTTGTTTACTCTTATTGATAACTATGAATATGATTTTCAAAACCATCTTCATAATTTAATGAAAAAAGTAGTAATTCTTGACCACTTATACTGGCAATTTATATCTGGAGCCTATATATAACTAACCTTAGTTAAGATAACTAATTTTTTTACTTAAAACTAAAAAATTAAAACTGTTGTTCTTTTTCTGTTTAATTAATACTAGTCTTAGTGAACATAAAATAGATCAAATACATGAATTCCCAAATATATGCATTTCTAAAAGCATTAATTTTCAAAAGATGAATTACAGTATTTCTAAGAACTTTAAATTCTGAGATAAGTTATGCTTCTATTTTTGTTTATTATGTATTATTTTACTTTTCCTTCCTTTCTTCCTTCCTTCCTTCCTTCCTTCCTTCTTTCCTCCCTTCCTTCCTTCTTTCCCTCTTTAAGTCCAGGAATCTCTTTCATGTGTTTTCAATATTGATACTAAAATTATCTAATTAAATTTTTTTACTATTACATAATAATTCATTTATGCATACATACATACACCCTTTTTAATTTGAAAAGTCATTTTATAAAATCAAATTTCTCTGTGCTATGTTTTATAATTGTTAATAAAATATCTTTCACTAATGAAAAGTTTCTATGAATTTTTAAAACAATTTCTTGAAGATACTATCAAAATTCTTACTGAAAATGACTGAATCTATTTACCCATAAGTACACCCCATGAGTGTCTGGTTTGATGATTTTTAAAGTATCACTTAAAATTCTTTTATGGAAAACCTTATTGTCTTTTTTTTTTTTACTTTTATTGGTGTATTATAGTATTACATCATAATGTAGTTCAGAGTGCTAGTGACATGCCTGTACACAGCTCTTGGTGGGCTTTCCCCCAGCTCCCTTTCCACAAGACCCCAGCCTCCTCTTCTTCATACATGATACTGGGATCAGCATTGGTATTTTTACATATGTACATAATGTCAATGAAAGTATTTCCTTCATTAATTCACTCTTCCCCCAACCTCCCCAAGACTACCTCACTCACTTTGCTGGAGTTTAGCCAGTCACAGAAAGTGAAGTGTCATAGGTTTTCTCTAATATTTTTTTCTATTTGCCAAATTTCTTCTTCTTACTTTTGAATCAGAAGGGTTACCACTCTTAGCAGAAACTATAGTTACTAGGATACATATATGTGTTAATTTACATCAAATTTATATGTCCTGTATCTTTTTAAATGATTATTTTTATTTTGTGTGCTTTTATTGGTGCATTATAGTCTCACATCATAATGTAAATCATGTTGACAATGGTGACATACATGCACATAGAAGTTGTGGCCTCCACCCTCCACTTCCTGTTTTCCTTCCTTTCCAATATAGAGTACCAAGATTGATGTTGGTATATTCACATGTATACACATAGTCAGTGGTAGTTTTTCCATTAATGAACCTCAGTCTTTGGATCAGTCTTCTAACCACTATGAAATAGTGAGCAAAACATTCTAAAACTCCCATGGATATTAGTGATTTCTAATTGAGATTGAGATAGCATATATATATATATATATATATATATATATATATATATATATATATTTCTTCATGTTTAAATGACTAAGTAATTTTCACAATGATTGATTTATTTTTTATTTCAAAGTGTACTGCAAGTCATTTGGATACGATTATAAAGCTAAAAGAGTCTCTCTCTCTCTCTCTCTCTCTCTCTCTCTCTCTCACACACACACACACACACACACACACACACACACACACACAATCTCTTTTTCTCCAAGGTGTTTGTCTGAGAGCTACACTCTCTTGTCTGTTTTGTAATTACAAATACAATTCAAGCAAATACATATAATATTCTTTGATGAATAATCTTTTTAAAAATGATCTGATAAAAAAGACATATTTATCTTTACCTCCAGAAAATCAAAAGATGCATTTTAAGAAACCATAATTTCTCATGTTGGAGATACATAGCTCAGTGATAGAACACTGGCCTAGTATGTTTGAGGCCCTGCGTTCATTCCAGGAAGGAAAGCAGGTAGGCAGGCAGGCAGTCGTGATTTCTCAACACTTTAAAAATAGTTTGTCTCTATTATAGTGCCATTTTTTTTTCTGAAATCTATTCTAACTCCCCCACTCTACATAATTTTGGCTACAATGTTTATTTTCTTATCTGAGCTATGTTCCCTGCTGCTTCAGATAAAGATCATTGATCCTGTTTTTCAGGACTTGCTCTGTCTACAACACAGTAGACCATCAACATATTTCTGAAAGATACATGAATGAATAATATTGACTAATTGAGTTTAAGGCATAAATGATACTTTTTTACATTAATTAGCTCTTTCCCCTGAAGATGAAAGGGGCTGTATTAGAAGAACATTATTTTTGCACAATAAGGTAATTTCTTTACACAGGTAATGAGATGACCATAAGTATTTGATTGGTTCTTTATTTTTCTACCCTTTGGAATCAGCTTTGATTTAAAGTTCTCTGTGCTGATTTAATTGGATTCTTGCCTATATTGAAGCACACATGGACTTCACAAATTGTTCATCTGGAATACCTGGGGAAAAGTATCCCCAGCTTTGTGCTAGTCCTATGTGCTATTAGAAAGTAATAATCACTATCTTCTTTTGCTATTTATTTATTTATTTATTTATTACTTATTTATGCGGTACTGGGGATTGAACACAGGAACTTTTTTTTTCTCTGAGTTACACCCCTGAAACTATTTTTTATTCTTTTTATTTTTGAAATAGGGCCTCACTAAGTAGCTGAGGCTGGTAATGAACCTGTGATCCTCCTGTTTCAGCCTCCCAAGTACTAGGATTACAAACATGAGCCACCATGGCCTGGCTCTCTTGCCTCTTTTTAAAACCTATCTTTCAACCAATTTTTCTACATTTCTGCATTTTGTCAGATTTGTTTTCTTTTCTTCATTTTTAAGTATTAGGAGTAAAAGAAGGAAAACTCTTGGAGCAAAGTAATTATGTTGAATAGCATAGCAATGCTAAACAGAAACAAGTAGTAAACAGAAACAAATAGTTCAATTAAATTTAATTCTGAAAATAATCATTACTTAGCTTTTCAAAAATAGCAAATACCTGTGGAAATATATGACTTCAACATTTTATGTAGAAGAACACAGGTTAGGGATTATTTTTCAAAAACTCAAATATCACTAAAATATATGAGTATTTTAGTAAGAATCAGTCTTCTAAGAGTTACTAATTTGTACATTTGTATATTTCAAAAACATTAGATGAGTCATGTAGTTGATGATGGGGACAGGGACTGATATGAAATGTGTTTGATATATTCACATGCTTTTAGATAAAGCTGTTTTGTAGCTTTATCTTATAGATAAAGCTCTAGCTTCTTAGTTTACATAGCCCAAAACAAACAACAATAACAAAAAGTCCTAAACCCTGAGCATTACTTGGTATGAATCTGTTCTCTGACAGTGCTCCTGATATTAAAAAAAAATAAGTTAAACTGAACAAAATATGTGACTATCCTTTCAAGCATTTGAGAAAAAAGAGGCTCACACTGTGAGCTCTGTATTTGTCCCACATCCCTACCTGGAGATAATTTTGTGGCTGCAGCACAGAGAATTAGCCCACCAAGTCTGGCTGAGTAGAACAGACAGTCAGATTTGGGCTGCTGCTGGTGGAATCCCTGGAGCTTGATAATGAGCAGGAAGAAGGAAGCCAGTAAATGTTGAATCCTGATTGGGCGTTTGTAACACCTCGCGTAAGGACTGAGCTGCACAGATTCAGGGTGAGCAAATATGGCACTGACCATCAAGTTGCTACAAGTTAAGAGTGGAATGGATATATAAAATATTCGGCATATCCTGGGAGATCTTGGAGTTCTGATCCAGATAAAATAGAGAGACTTGATATCAAACTTGTATATCAAGAGACTTGATATACAAAGATATCAAGATATCTTTGTAGCTGACCCACAAAGAGCAGACCTTTAAAGAAATAACCAGGCCCTAGAATAAAGACTACTGTGGTCCCACTCCAAGAAAGTTTAAAAGCAAGCCTAAACAAATTCACTGAAACATTAAGAGTTTGGATTCTGAGTCCTGCTGTGGTAAACACCTTGGACTTTCCACAGATCTGCTTTAACAAAGTATAAAAACAAGCCTACACAAGTTCAAGATGACTAGCCCGTAATTAAACTGCTTCCTGAAGCAAATATCAATGTGTTTCAGAGAAAAATAACAAAAACTAGATTCTCTGCAATGCATTAGTCACTACACACACAAAATAACAATTAAAAAGGCATTTAAACCTGGAGGAAAGAAACAAACAAAAAAAGCATGTCTTCCAAAATATCTGTTTTCTATTTCAATGACATTCAACTTTACCTAGCTAAAAATTAATGTTATTTTTATTTTGGATAATATACTAATAAAATTTTGTGGTATTAGACCTTGTTCTTTGGCAGAATATTGACAGTTCTAGGGAGAATTTACCAGTTCATTGACTGGACATTGACATTTTAGTAATTATGTTTTCTATATTCATTATGCCTACATTTTTATAGATGACTACATTTGTGGTAATATTTCAAGTTAAACCAGACAGTCACTAAACACTCCATATGGATCTAGAAGGGTGATGATGAGATTTCTTGGTAAAAAAAAAATCAGCAACCAGTATCAATAAAAAATTTAAAAAATGAAATACTACAATCAAAATTGTAATAAAAAGGAACAGAATCCAATATTTTCTAAATAATCACTTGCAGTTAATTAGTTTTCAATTAATAATAGGTATACTTGATTCTTGAGTCTTTTTACTAAGCAGCACACCATTAGGTCATCCATTAAAATCTCTTTGCACTTTGTATGTCTAGACTTTTCTGTTGGTTTTACTGTCTTTAATTAATGAGAATGAAAATTCTGAGAAAGACATCAAGATTTCTTTCATTATACGACTATATACTTGAAGTTCTCAAGAAAAAAAGATTTTTATTCTTTCAAAAATGAAAAGAAGATTTGAATTAAAGAAGTTCCCTACTGAAAGGAACCTGATGCTTGAATCTTCCTAAAAATGCTTTTGTCAAGTAGGTGCCCAACTGTGTGAACACCTTCAGTGAAAGAAAGCTCATTTCCTCCTGAGAAAACTCATTTCATTTTTGGATAACTCTGATTGTCACACGGAAAAAGGAATCTCTTTCTTCTTTGCCTCAGCTGCTGCTCATCATCTTAACTCCTGCCAACTATCTCACCACCATGATGGTTGTGGCAGATGCCCCTCACGACATTGAATCTGCTCATAATTAGATCAACATCTATCTCATTCTCTTATCTCTATTTTGACACTATGTAAAAATACTTCTTTGACCAGTTGGATTTTTATCTTTTATTCTTTTTATTCTATATCAAATTTACTCATAATTTCCATCCTTTATCCTTACTACCACAAAGGATTTTATTTACCCCCCTTCTCATAGTAAATTATTTTGGCCCAAGTATAAGTTTAAGTAGAAGTTTCAATTTTATAGTAATAAGTGTTGTAACAAATAAAATAATGTTTCTGAAAATACTTTGTAATATACATTAAGTTCTATGTCACTGAAATTCTGAGTGGTATCAAGGAAGCATTAATAAACAACATATTCTGACCCTTGACATTATAGAATTCACAGATTGGAAGGAAAAAAGATATTGAACAGATAATGATAAAATTGATAAAATTGTGATAAAATGTACACAGAGGAGAAAGAACTCATCTTGTTTTAAGGTTTATAATAAAGAATGTAAAATCATTGGCACTAATAAAAATCTTTAGAAAAGGGAATTTTAATATTTAATAGCACTAAATGACAATAATTAAAAACACATTCTATTTTTATTTAAAACATAAATACAGCAGTATGAAAGTAATAAATAGGCAGATAAAATTAACCAGGTAGTCTCAGTTATTATATATATATTTAATTATACACCTTTTATTAAAGGAATAGTGAGTAGTAAAAGAATATAAAGTCATTGAAGATATCATTTGGTCTTGAAAAAATACATTTTTTAATTTGGAAGAAAAAATAAAATTAGTATATATGCAAGTATATATGCTAAGCTAGCCCTTATTCTCATTCTCTGTTTCTATCCCTCATATCCTCTCTCTTTCTCCATCCTCTTTTATCGTTCTTTAATCTTATTTAGTTCCAGAAAATGACATAATGTGTAAATATTATAGTTTTCTTCATTGTTCAAATAAGCAAATTAAGAATTTGAGGCTAAGTAATTTTCTCAGGACAACTGAATCTTCAAAGGTATTCAGCTGAAATTAAAATGCAACAATTGGTTACAAAGCTTATACTCAGCCACATATCATGGCACTTGCCTCTTACCCTAGTACTTGGGAGGCTGAGACAGGAGGATTTCAGGATTAAAGGCAACCTCAGCAAATTAGTGAGACTCTAAGGAAGGTATCAAGACTCTGTTTCCAAATAAAAATAACAGAGAGTTGGGAATGTAGCTCAGAGGTAGAATGACCCTGGGTTCATTCCCCAGTAAGGCAGAAAACAAAAAAACCAATACTACTATTTAGTGTGTTCGTGTTCTGTTTTTATAAATGTTTGTCAAGTTTTTGTCTTGGACTAGGGTCTATTTTAAGAAGAAATAAGTAAAGATGAATGAGATATGAAGTTTGACGGATGGTCATGTAATAAGTAGATGTAGAAGTAACAAAATACAATATGTGATAAAAAAAAAATGGCTCTGCCTAATGGTTGGGGCATTAAACCCCAACCATTTAGAGAAACTACAAAACATTGTGCTAAGTGAGATCAGCCAGTCACAAAAAATAAAGGGCCTTTTTTTTTTTTTTTTTTTTTGGTGGTACTGGGGTTCCTGGAAGCCCTTCTACCTCCAGGCTACACTCCCAGACCTATTTTTACATTTTTTATTTGGAAACAGGGTCTCCTAAGCCAGCGAGCATGGCTGGCTTCAAACCTGCGCGATCCTCCTGTCTCTGCCTCCCAAGCGCGGGGATTACAAGCGTGGCCCACCACGCCCAGCAGGGCCATACATTTTTTGTCACAGGAAAAATGTAGGGAGAAATTAGGTACAAGACGAACTCCAGAAAAAGGAGAAACCTTAGTGAAATAATGGAGGGAGTCAAAGGAAGGGAAACAGTGGAAGAGGGAGATCTGATGAAGAAAACACTTCAGTTGACAGGATGAACATATACAAAATTATCAATGATAATCTCAATATCAAGCATGAGAGTGGGGTGGAAACCAAGGAAGCTCACAAAGTGAGTTACATTTATGTCTCTATCACTCTGAACTTCATCATGATATATAATTACAATGCACCAATTAAAAAAGATGGAGGAGGAATTCCTTAAAGAAAAGTCAGAATTTATCCTTTAGAAATTAGCTGCATAATGTGAAAGGATGTTGCAGGCAGAATAAGTAAAATTATCATGAAGTATAATTGTGGAAACATAAAGAGCCCGATTATAGAGTCACATTATTATAATATCTTCTGGAAAATATGTATGTATGTGTGTTTATGTGTGTGTGTACACAGAGAAAGAGGAAGAGAGAAAAGAGAGCTAATATTTTACATGAATGTTGAAGCTTTAAATTTAATTTTAATTAACTACATATTGACTGTTAGTATAGGATATAATTTGTTAATTATTTTTATTTTAAATACCAAAAAAATCTGATCTTTTAATCTTTTCCTAATATATAATTACTCTAAACCTTAAATTGGGAAATTTTCTCAGATAGGAATGTATATCTGTTTCAAGGGAAGAAAAATAGATGGCTCAAAGTAATCGATTACACAAATTGTTTGAAGTTTGGGGTTTGCATTTTCTGTCTATTTGTTTATTAGGTGACTTTGAGAGAATTTGTTTGACATGAAATCAAAAGAGGTTTGTGGAAATCTTATTATCTATTTCATGGCAATGCATAATGAGCTACTGTGTGAAGGATTAGTTACCTCTGCTGCTGAATAGTCGAAGAAAATTTGGGGTGATTGCACTGTCAGTAGAACACATCGACTTAGATGTTCTATGCATATTTTGAAATTTCAAAAGTTGTGTTTTCATTGTCTAGAGATAACCTCTAAATTTTATATTTTCAGTCAATATTATTATTCTTTCTAGTTTGACATGTTGTCTATTAAAGGCATTTTTATGTATACAAATATCTCTTTGAGGAATTGTAATCATGATTTGCTCCTACTTATCCCTGCATCCATATTCAAAGAACATCAGCCTTTGTTGGTGAGCTAGTTATTTATCTTCTTATATGGGTGAGGCCCCAATCCAAAATATCTGGTATCTGATGTCTCTACAGAATGAAGAAGAGATACCAAAGTTGTCTCTGTTTTCTTGCCCACAGGGAAAAGGCCACCGAGGACACAGAGAGAAGATGACTGTCTATAAACCAGGAAAGGAGGTCTCTCCAGAAACTAGTCCTGCTAGGACTTTGACTGTGGACCTATAACCTATAGATTTGTGAAAAAATATAATTCTATTGGTTAAGCCACAGTGATGGTCTATTATGATAGAAGAATTAAACATATAGTAATTGGATACTCTTGGGGCTCTCAGCAACTTAATGAGACCCTGTTTCCAAATAAAATATAAAATAGGTCTGGGAGTATAGCGCAGGGGTAGAAAGCCTCTGGGTTCTACCCCCAGTTCTACACACACACAAAAATTATCTTAATTTTAAAAAATAAAGACTTAAATCTAAGAAAATTTAAATATATTGCCCAAGTTTGCTAGTAAATTTTAAAGTTGCAAAATAAACTTGATACTATACAATTTTAAAGCTCATGATACTTTTAATTGCTGTTAAAAATCAGTATTTAAAAGGCTGAGACCTTTTACTTAAAAGGAGGATCCTAGTTTTCAAGATCAGTCTCAGAAATTTAGCAAGACCTTAAGAAACATAGAGCAGAAACCTGTTTCAAAATAAAAATAAAAAGTACTGGGGATATACTGTGAAGGTAGAAACCCTGGGTCAATTCCCAGTAGAAAAAAAAATGACGAACACCATGTCATACATGATTATTTTTTCAATGTGTTTTTTACTGAATTTGCTTACAATTCTTAGACATTGGATTACCTTAAAGTGATTTCGATTGATAATTTATTTGAAATGAAGGGGAAATATAGTGACATTAGTTCCTAAGCTAGTAACTGCAAACCGTAGTGTGTTAAATGTCAACATTATTTATAATACATGGTTATTTCAAAACTTTAAAAAGTACTGAGGAATCTTAGTTTATAAGAAAATATGTCTCATTAAACAGTATGAATAGTGTCTGCAGCTCAGACAAAGCTAATTATTCTACCATCTGATGCTACTTATTTTATAAATTTTTTATTGAAAGTAAATGTTATACATTTAATCTGTATTTGGTGCCCTCTGCCCCCCATTTTCCCTTCCCCCCTCCCGACAATTAATACCCAGGCTAACCTTGCTATATTCATACTTTTACACCTATTTGGAAGTAGCCCCTCATCAATCAAGTTCAGCCTCCTTCATCTCTTAGCTTTCCATTCAAACTTTGCTGAGGTTTCCCTTCCATTATCTGGATTCCCTCTGGTATCCCCAGTGCTCACTTGTTTGGGCATATTAGAGGAAATATATGTCCCTTCTCTTTCTGTGTTTGGCTGATCTCACTTAACATAATGCTTTCCAGCACTTTCCATCTTCTCACAAATGACATGATTTTGTTTTTCTTTATAGCTGAATAGAATCATTGTGTGTATTTCCCATAACTTTGCAATCTATTCATCTGGGGACCTAGGTTGTTTCCATATTTTGGCTATTACAAATTGTGTTGCTATGAACATAGGTATGCATATGTTGCTGTAGTTCTCTGTTTTCAACCCCTTTGGAAAAATACCCAGGAGTGGTAAAGCTGGATCATATACTGGATCTATTCCCAGTTTTCTAAGGAATTTCCACACAGATCTCCATAGTGGCTGAACTAGTTTGCATTCCCACCAACAATGTAAAAGAGTTCCTCTTTCCCCACATCCTCACCAGCATTTGTTGTTTGATTTCTTTATGCTAGCCAATCTGACTGGAGTTAGATGGAATCTCAGTGTAGTTTTGATTTGCATCTCCCTGATGGCTAATGATGAAGAACATCTTTTCATGAATCTATTGGCCCTTTGTATCTCTTCTTTTGTAAAGTGTCTATTCAATTCAATTGCCCATTTCTTGATTGGGTTGTTTGTTTTGCTTGCAGAGTCTTTTGAGCTCTGGACATTAGCCCCCTATCAGAGTGGTGACTGGTAAAGATCTTCTCCCATTCTGTAGGCTTCCTCTTTAGGTTCTTGATGGTTTCCTTTGACAAGAAGAAGCTTTATAGTTTGATGCTATCCCACTTGTTGATTCTTGCTTTAATTTCCTGAGCTTTGGAGATTTTGTTGAGAAAGTTACTGCCTGTGCCTATATGTTGTAGTGTTGAGCCTATGTTATCCTCTAATAACTTCACAGTCTCTGGTCTAATTTCTAAGTCTTTGATCCATCTCGAGTTGATTCCTGTGCATGGTGAGATATAGGGGTTTAGTTCCATCTTTCTACAAATGGATAGCCAGTTCTCCCAGCACTGTTTGTTGAAAAGGCTGTCTTTTCTCCAGCGTATGAATTTGACCCCTTTGTAAAAGATTAATTGACTGTAGGTGTGTGGATTTGTTTCTGTATCTTCTATTCTGTTCCACTGGTCAGTGTACCTGTTATTGTGCCAGTACCATACTGTTTTTACTACTATTGATCTATAGTATAGTTTGAAGTCTGGGATTGTGATGCCTGTGTGATTCTTATTGCTGAGAATTGCTTTGGCTATTCTGGTTTTTTTCTTTCTCCATATAAAGTTCATGATTGCTTTTTCTAGGTCTGTGAGTAATGTTGTTGGTATTTTAATGGGAATTGCCCATCTGATGCTACTTATAATACCCATGAACAATATAAGTGAAGTTTAACACACTATTATTGTAAAGAAAACTCAGAACTATTAATTTACCAAAAATAGAAAAAGAATTATTAGGAGAAATAGTCTTCTG
Organism: Muscardinus avellanarius; assembly: GCF_963383645.1. Lineage (NCBI taxonomy): Eukaryota > Metazoa > Chordata > Mammalia > Rodentia > Gliridae > Muscardinus > Muscardinus avellanarius. The sequence goes on along the minus strand of NC_137791.1, from coordinate 113,383,855 downwards.
TTCAGATGATTATTTAAGTGTAATGTCAAGGATCCCAGATTTTACATACACAGATAATTAAAGTAGGTGATGCTGACATCATTACATTTAGTTCTTTCGTGATTAGATATTAAAAGGATTCTAGCAGATTCTCTTGTCCTAATCAACAGAAAAACATAAGGTGAATTAAGAGTAGTATGATTTTACTAGTTTACATGTGATTAACCTTTAGAAAAGAAGATACTGGCTCAAGTATTTGTTTTCGAATTAACAGACATTCATTTTTTAATCAAATAAATTTCTTTATTAGAAATATGAAAAGGAAACATAATTTAAGTAAAATTATTTATTCTGTGGCATTTAAAAGCACTGATTTTTAAAAAGATATGACCTAAAGTTTAAATGTGTGTGTGTGTGTGTGTGTGTGTGTGTGTTTGTATACCCAAAACTACAAACTAGAATAATATTTTTAAGACACTGGAGTTTTATGACAATAAAACAGCTAGATAAAATATAAGACACTTAGTTAAATTTGAATTTTAGATAAATAGTGGATATTTTTGGTATGCATAATGGGTTAAACAGTGCCTCTCAAACCCCATTCATATATTGAAGTCCTGACTCCACTGCCTCAGCATGGGACTATTTGGAGAGAAGGTCCTTAAAAAGGAAACTAAGTTAAAATAAGATTAGTAGATTAGGATGGTATTTCATATCATCGGTTTCCTTATAAATAGAACAAATGACAACAGAGACCTGTACAGAATAACCTGAAAAATACTGGGAAAAAGGAGCTGTCTACAAGCCAAGGAAAGAAGGCTCTACTCTACTGACACCTGGTTTCAGATATTTTGACTCCGCAATGGTGAGAAATAAGTGTTTTAAAGCCACCCTTTCTGTGGTACTTTGTACAGTAGGCCTCACAAATGAACATGGCATATTTTGCTTGCTAAATTTGATCATCCTAATTATGAAAACTGTAACTGAATACAGCAAAGAGAGTGTCATGGTTACATGAAGAAGGTTCTCTGAAGAGTTCATGTATTAATGTTCAGAGCGGATGCAATTAATCATGAATATAGTAAACTCATCAGGGCATAACTCCATTGTGATGGGTTTTCTAGGAGATAACCTGGATAGGTGAGATGTGGATGGAAGTGGGTCCCTGGAGGTGTGGCCTTAGAGACTACTTTTGTCTTTGAAGCCCTTTTGTTTGTTTTCTTGTTTCTGGCCCCCATGATGTGCAGAGTCCTTGTTTTCTCCCTTTTTCTGTTTTTCTCTGCCATGTCTTAAACTTCACAGGTGTAACCCAACCTGACATAAATAGAAACTTTGAGATCTCCAAAAAACTGTGATCAAATAAATCTTTCTTCTAAGATGTGTGGTCAGTCATTTTGGATTATAACAGCGAAAAATTTTGACCAAGACAGACACTATCTGCAAAGGACCAGGTACATATGTTCCCTTTTAATTTAGGGTTACCAACACTAATCCTTGCAATACTTTCTCCAGATTGTAATCATTTTTTTTCACAAAGAAAAAAAATCAGTGTTTTATATATACCTATATTTTATGCTTTAAGTAACATTTTTAAAAATTTAATGGGCATATTTCATTTGTTATTCCTGTGTTTAATTTTTAAATAAATATTTCTTCTCATGTTTGGACATTTGAGACAATCTTTTAGAACACTTCCAACTTCAAAATTCTGTGGTTTTATGATATTGACAGGAAGAAAAAATTAAAATAACTCACTTTATTCATATATGTCTCTATCATTTTGTTTCTTATTCTTTTTGAATCACTTTATTTTTCTTCTAATAACTTTACTATGAGTTATTTTGGTATATATATATATATATATATATATATATATATATCTTTTTTAAAGTTTACATATAAACTTTACACATGTATATTATACCCTTATGATATATATGAGATATATATATATATATATATATATATATATATATATATATATATTTATTTATTTTTTCCCTGTGGTGGTGGTGGTACTGAGGTGGAACCCAGAGGCTTTCTATCTCCGGGCTATACTCCCAGACCCAGATCTATTTTTATATTTTATTTGGAAACAGGGACTCACTAAGTTGCTGAGAGCCTCAGTAAATAGCTGAGGCTGGCTTCGAACCTGTGTGATCCTCCTGTCTCAGCCTCCCAAGTGCAGGGATTACAAGCGTGTACCACCATACCCGGCTTATGTTATGTTTCTTAGTTGTAAAATATATCCAATAATATTGAAGAATTCTTAGGATGTGCTGGACATCACATAGTAAGAAAGAGGGAGCATAACTATCTCTTTATGTATATTCTGATCTTCCTTCCTTCTTCCAATGCCACCAGTATTTTAATCATAGTATACCTCCCAGATAACTTTAGTAATTCTTATTATCTCTCAAAGTCCTACCTTTAAACACAAAGGACAGATTGAGATTCTACCCTCTTACTAATTGATAATAAAATCTAGAACTCAACACATCAATCCCCAAGGAAAACACTGGAATATTATATAAATCAAAGCATTTTCTTCAAGTGTTTAAAAAAAAATCATATCATTGTACAATATTGGCAATGTCTGTTCTGGAAGAAGATTTTTTTAAATCAAAATAGGCAACAAAACTGTAGGCATCAGACATTTATAACAGTTTTCATAATAGACCTCAGCAAAGACATGGCTACAAGGCTCTGTTGGTAAAAGCGTAATTCAAATACAGAATATCTGTCACAAGCTTTCACCTTAAAATAGCTGTTTAACTTTTAAAAATATGTAGTTCAATTAATAGAATAAAATAAAACTCAGTATTGAAATAAAAATAAAAACATAGAAAAGCTCTAGAATTACTCATTTTCTAGTTACTGGAAATTTAAAAGAAATTAAAGAATTCAAGACCCTGAGTGTAGCATAAAACATAAAGTCTGTCATGGTAAAGTAAAAAAAAAAAATTCAAAAGATTCTTTTTATTTAGTACTTTGATTAAGACTTAGCCTTGATTTCATTGTTATACTAAAGTGAGATGTTTTATGTAACAGTGGAAAAAGATATTTAATTGATTTTTGTGAAATGTTTGATAATACTAGGTATAGAAAATATATTTCCATTCACATTAAAAGCAACTATTTATACAACAAATATTTTATTTTAAAGTAATGCATTTTTTGAAATCTAGAATTTATGGAATAGTAATTATGTGGTTTACTGGATCTGACATATCCCTGTGTCAATATGGCAAGATATTTTATTTTCCTTACTCCTCCTTTCTATAATCTTACTTTTATATATGACTTATCTTCCAGATTTATGTAGACTAACTGAATAAACTCAGTGACCTTTAAAATACTGAGTATTCTATATAATTTGAAAACAGCCTCTGGTAGCTACTTAATAAATATTTGCAGTTACTAACATTATAGTAGTAGCTATATATGTACTTATTGACATTTATATAAGTTAATTTAAGATATATTAATAAGAAATATTTGCTATGAGTCCAGGCATGGTGGCAAAAACCTGTCATTCTAATACTTAGGAGACTGAGACAAGAAAAGCACCAGTGAGGTCAGTGAATGGTAACTTAATATTAAAAAGATGTAAAGAGTTAGTGGTATAACCCACTGGTAGAGCACCCTGGATTCAGTTTCAGGTACTACAAAATAAATTTAAAAAAAAAAGTTTACGATGGGACTTAATATAAAAAATTTATTTTTAAAAGTAAAATAGTCTTTATATATTTTTACTTTTCCTGAAATGGCACTTTGGCTAAATAGTTTATTTTTTCCTATAAAAACTCCTCCTCATGTTTTATATATTTCAAATATGTCTATATTCTTAAATTTATTAAAACATAACTAAGTCTTACATAGCACTGCATTGCATGGTTATGCTATAAAATACCTAAATACTATCTTATTATTTGATATTTATATTGCTTTTATTTCAGTCTTCTTAACTACTACAATGGATATTGGTGCATATAAATTTCTGTATGTGCTTGTGTTTGCTTAATGTTGAAAAAAAAGTAAAAGAATGTTGGTTGTTAGTGTCAAAAGATATAAACCAAGTGTGGTGGTCTACAACTGTAATCTCATTTATAGAGAGGCTGAGACAGGAGAATCACAGATTCCAGGACAGCCTCAGCAGGTAGGGAGACTCATAAAACTAGCAGGACCCGTTTCAAAATAAAATTAAAATAGAGCTGGCGTGTAGCTTAAAGTTAGAATGTTCCGGGGTTCAATCCCCAATATCACACACACACACACACACACACACACACACACACAAACACACACACACATGCATAAAGAAATAATATATAAGACTGTATACATATTAACCATTTGCAAAATAAGGTTTAATAGATTTTGCATTTATTTATTTATTTATTTATTTATTTATTTATTTATTTATATTGGTGCACTGTATTCATACATCTTAGTGGGATACAAACTTTTGTAGACATACATGCACACATTGCCCAGTCAGCCCCCACTCGATCCCCACCCCATTCTCTCCCCATCCCTTCTTCCCATGCTTGGCTTAGTGGTTGACATCTAGTATTATAGCAATTTATCCAAAATTAAAAATGATAATTTCACATAACAGTTTCATTTGTCTGATACCAAGCTTTTGATGACTTAAAGATAAAATTTCAATATTTCTTTTTGCTTTCTTTCTTACCAGAGGATATTTTTTTCTATTTTTTTAGGTGAAACTATCATATATTTATATATTTAGTTTTCAGAAAAAAATCTATCCTAATATGGAATATGGACTCTAGATACCCAAAACAAACGATCTTGAAAAAGAACAAAGCTAGAAGATATATTTTTTTATTTCAAACCATATAAAGCTACAATAATTGAAACAGTGTAGTACTGTTCTAAAGGCAGATATATAAACCATTGGAGTTAAATAAAAGCCTAGAGCTAAATTCTTCCCTATATTGTCAAGTTATTTTGACAAGGTTTCCACGAACATTTGGTGGTGGAAATAATAATCTTTTGACTAAATATTGTTGAAAAATAATACTTACATGGAAAAGAACAAAATTGGACCCTTACCTAATCCCATATACAAATATTAACTCAAAATAGATAAAAGACCTAAATATAAATCTTAAGACTATAAATTTTTAGAAGAAAATCTGGGTCATAAAACCTCACAACATTGAAATTGGCAGTGATTTATTGGATATGATTTCAATGGCACAGGCAACAGAAGAGTATACAAACTCTCTAAAAAATAAAAATATATTGTAAATCCAAAGACAATGTAAACAGAGTTAAAAGTTACTAATAGAATGGGATAAAATATTTCCAATTGCTATATCTGAAGGTATATTAATATTCCAACTAGACATCCTAAAAATTAACAACAATAAAGGCAAACAATACAATTTAGAGATAGGTAAAAGACTAACATAAATAATGAATCTCCACAGATAATCAATCTTAGTTGTCTGTTGGATGGAAAAATTTTGTTTCTCTGGTTCTGGTGTGTGTTACCTATTTCTTCTTTGTAGTTAATCTCTTTGAGTATTTTCTCCAGTGCTGGTTTTGAAGACAAAAATTCCTTCAGTTTCTGTTTGTCATGGAAACTTCTTATTTCTCCATCTAATTTGATAGAAAGTTTTGCTGGGTAGGAAATTTTTGGCTGGAAGTTGTTTTCTTTCAGAGTTTGGAATATGTTACTCCAAGCCCTTCTGGCTCTCATGACTTGGTTTGGGAAGTCTGGAGTGATTCTAATTGGTTTGCCTCTGAATGTCACTTGGCCCTTTGTTTTTGTTGCCTTTAAGATTCTCTGCTTGGCTTCCACATTGGTCATTTTGATAATTATGTGGCGTGGGGATCCTCTTCTCCGATCCTGTCTAAAGGGAGTTCTATAAGTTTCCTGGACCTGTGTATCAACCTCTTGCTCTATGTTTGGAAAATTTTCTGCTATTACTTCCTTGAAGAGATTGTTGATCCCTTTGGTTTCACTTTCTTTTCCCTCCTCTATTCCAATTATTCTTAGGTTAGCTCTCTTAAAATGGGCCCATATTTCTTCAATGTCAGATTCCTGCTGTTGGATATTATTTTCTAGATTAGAAACTATGTGTTCATTTTTGGAATGATCATCTTCTAAGAGCGAGATTCTGTTCTCCATGTGGTCTAATCAGTTGTTCATGCTTTGAATTGAGGCCTTTACTTCATTAATTGCATCTTTTATCTCTTTTTGGCTCTCTCTGAATTCTTTTCGAAGCACCTCTATTATTTCTAAAGTGATTTTCCTGATTTGATCTTCTAGAAATCTCTGATTTTCTGTTTTATCGGGTTCTGATGTTGTGGGGTTGTGGGCATTCATTGCTCCAGTGTTATTCCTCTTTCCCATGATTTCGGAAGTTTGTGCCTTCTCTGGGTTCTTCCCTTGGGTAACTATGACTTCACTTAAGGTGCTCTAGATCTCGAGTCTGTAGTATCTCAGACCCCACTACTCCTTTACTGGGTTGTATCACAGAGTCTCCGACCCAGGGAGTCGATAGAGGCTGCTTTAGACTATGGGGGGTGCCAGGTTGCATGTTCTCCTATGGTGTGATATCTCTGCCACCGCCACTCCCCCACTGGGTCAAGTCCCAGGGAGTATAGTACTGGGATTTCTCCTCTGTGGCCCGCAATTTGACTCACTGTTCTTGAGTATGCAGATATAGCCGCCGGTGGCAATATGGTGCCGCTGCTACGCCCTCGGCTGTGAGGCTGGCGTATTTTTTCTTCTCTGGTTTTGAGTTCCACTCTGAATCCCTGCAGTGTGTGCTGAGCTCAGCCACTGGGAGTTTTAGATGCTCCCTGCGCCGAAAGATCCCGCCTGGCTGTTCCGCAGCGGCTCACCGCGGCTTACTATAGCCGTCCGGTGAATTCTCCGTTGCCACTGGCAGTATGGCGCTGCTGCCGCGTCCTCGGGCATGAGGCCAGTGCATCTCCTCTGTGGCTCTGAGCTCTGTTCTCAGTCTGCTTTCTTTCTGGAGCCTGGTGATTTTTTTGTTTCTCTGCTGATGGTGTTTTCTGGCTATGAAAAGCGCTGATTTTGTGGTAATGGAGATTAGTTGGTAGCGGGGCTCTTAAGCCCCACTTTTCTCGGTCGCCATCTTCCCGGAAGTCTCCGATTTTGCATTCTTATGAGCAGTAAATGAGGAGTCTCTTCCAATGTACTTGCGTTGTGTCACTATATATTGACTGTGTCATCTTCCCTTCCCTTCTATACAATATTAACATTACCTGATATATTTCTTTTTTGTAAAATGAAGTATATTCTTTTACCACAATTCAGCTATGAGCATTACATGAAGTAACATATAAATAAACAATAATCCTCTGCTTTTTCTGACTCATGTCTATTTAAAGGTCTGGTTTATTTTAATGATTTCATACATTGTCCATTTCACTGTGCTGATCATTTCCAACTCTCCCATAGAGATTCTCTACTATCTTGAAGTTGACTCCTGAACATATTCTCTAGTGTGCTTCAGTCACATGGAAACTAAAATTAAACCACTTTCTTAGTTTTTTTTTTTTTTTATCTCAGCTTTGTCTCTTTTTTTCTTTTCAGAGAACAGTTCTATTCTCAGTAAGCGATGCAAATCATGCAGCTCCTGTTAATCTATACCCCGATGGCAGCTAATGCAAATTACTCACTAAATATTTCTGATCTATCACTTGAAATATTTTCCACATACATAATTTTTTCTAGTATCACTTTTACAAGTGTGGTTTAGGGTTTCATAGACTCATCTTTGGGCTTGCCAAGAGATTCTTTTCCATTATTTTATATTTTCATTTATATCTATGCTGCAAATTCAGAAAATATGATGTGTATTATTTTTATTTCACAGATAAAACAAAAACTGAAATTTGTATAAAAGTATAAACATGTGTAAAATAATGAGCCTTTTGGAGTGATATACATATACATATATATATATATATATATATATATATATATATATATATATATATATATATAATCAGAAAATGTAGAATGAGCAAAGCTTTAAATCTGAGATGAACATTTAGCTTTGAGTTATCTGCCAGACTCAAAAAATCTTTCATTTCACTCTGCACATAGCTTCAGGACAGAATCCACCAGAAATGTTGTAAGTAATATTTCTTTAAACCACTGCTTCCATTGTGCTACTCCCCAGGGAAGAAAACTTCAATGGCTTTCTCTTATTCTACCAGAGAAGTCAAAATTACTTTACCTGATTTTACGATCTGTTATAATTTGATCTCCTACAATATATCTAACAATTTCTCACACAACCATTTAGTTTGTCAATTTTCTCATTATCCCATGAGATTGTCATAGAATTTCATGCTATCTTATTTTTAGCTTATCACTCATTCTTGAATTCCTTTAAGCTCCATTTTTTCCCTCTCCTTTAACTGTCAGCATCTTCCTAGGTACTGTGTGTGTGTGTGTGTGTGTGTGTGTGTGTGAGTTTGGGAATGGAACCCAGGGGCATTCGACCTCCTAGTGACACTCCCTGCCCTAGTTTTTATATTTTTTATTATTTAATTTGAAACGCGGTTTAATTTGAAACTAAGTTGCGGAGGGCCTCACTTAGTAGCTGAGGCTGTCTGGGAACCGAGATCCTCAGGTCTCAGGCTCCCGAATGCTGGGATTACAAGAGTGTGCCACCACACCTGGCTCCTAGGTACTTTCTAAACCTCTCCACTTCTGCAAAATTATATTCTGGCTTCACGTTCCATTAATTCCTTTTTCTATTCAGTTATATGTAATCGTTTTTTATGTGTTTTGAGATGATCTACTCTTAAAGTCAAAACCTTGAACTTAAGTCAGCCTTCCATCTCAGTCTCCTGAATGGCTGGGTCTACAGGCAAACATCATCACATCCAATTTTACATACTTCATATAATTTAGAGGACATAATGATGCTATTGTGATCTTATACTTGGTTATAATATCAACAAAATAAACAAACTATGATCACATAGATCACATATTCTATTTAATACATCCTTTGTATATATTCAATAATTTATAATAATGCATAATTCATGTAAATTTTAAGTATTCTACAATGCACTGCAAGCCATATTTGAATATATACATTAAAAAGACAGAGGCATGTGATGGTTTATATAATGAAAACATAAATTAGTTTTAGGGACCAGATAAACTTTTTTGAAGCTTTTTTTACATAAAATATTTTTAAACTTTTTTTACATAAAATATTTTTTGAGTTGAGAAAATTAAAAATTCTGTGTCTTTCATAGCATTTATACACAAAAGAAATAAATTAATGATACTTTTTTATTCTTATGTTATGAAAATAAAAATACATATTTCTATTTTAACACACTTGAAAATAATAAAAGACTTTTAAACTACATTTCACATAATGAAGCTATTGGCACTCCAAAGAAGTTTAGCTTCTGTGGAACTAAAATTTGCAAAATCTACACTAGAAAAGTGATGGATCCCAGAGGAATATGTTGTGAAGAGAAAAAATTGCACATTAAAAGGGAATGATTCTCTGGAAGAACTTTGGTTCTGTCTTTGAGAATGCAGAGTGCACATCTCAGTTTAATTTGGATCATTAAGGTACTAGGAGAATTGATGAAGGTGATATTCATGAAGGCTGAGGCTTGCGTTAGCTAATGATTGACCAGAATGCTTAACAAGTTGGAAAGAGAATCCTTTTTTTAGTTGAAAACAAAGCTTATGATTACAAAACTAGCAGAAAGAGATGAGAAAGAGATGAGAGAGGTAGATAAACTAGTAAAATGGGATAAGTAGGCCAGAAGTATAGATAATCTCAGGAGTAAAGATATTAATAAATGAAGATATAACCAAAATGGCTAAACATGCTACTCTAAAAAGAGAAGGCATGTGTTTCTGAACTTATATTATGTAATATAATAAGTGTACCCTATTAAAGCATAGATCTTATTAATTTGGGATATAGAGCTATGATTAAGATTTAGCTTGCTAAAAATTGTAGGTATTCATCTTTGAATGAAGTCGCCACATTTTAAAATCCATCATAATACTTACACTATAGAAGAATCTAGCTAAAAATTATGATGAATACTGAGATAGTCAGATATGGATAATAGAATAAGAAGTTGGTAATAATGAAACAAATAATAAAATAACTAAAACAATTTAACTAGGTATTCTGGGAAAGATTAGCAAATCTGCAAATATTGGTGGAAATGCACATTACACTTGAAAATTAGTTTAAGTACTTTGGGAAACAGTAAAGAGAACTCTCAGAAAAATGAAAATTAATCTACCATATGACCCAGCAATACCACTTCTGGGTATCTACCCAAAGGAATGGATACCAAACTACCAGACTAATGTAAATCAAGTCCAATTACATACTATTTCACATAGACTAAGACAGCTATGATAAATATGCTGTGATATGTGATATGATAAATATGCTGTGATAAATATGCTATGATAAACATGCTGGCAAAGATATGAAGAAATTAAAACCTTCACACACTATAGGTAGAAAATTAAAATGGACAGAGGACTTGGAAAATATGCAAATAGTTATACAGTGTTTAAAATGTACGAGCCAGAATTCTACTCCTAGACATAGACCAAAGAAAAGTAAATCAAATATGTTCAAGCAAAAATGTGCTCTTGAGTAGTCATAGTACCATGATTCCTAATAGTCAAAAAGTGGAAATAGATGATTTCAAGATTTCTTACTGCAAGTTCATATCTTGTGAATTTTAGGTGCACATCAATTATGGGCAATATTCTTGGAAATATGCTTTGGTTTTACAACAAAATTAATGATTTTTACAACAAATTTAATGATTATTTATAAATTAAGCACTTATTTTTCTTCTTTTTGCATTATTTAAATTGGTGCCTTGTAGTCATATATCTTAATGGGTTACATGATGGTAGAGCATACATGCATGCTTTCTGAGAGGCAGAGTACCCAAGACCCTGGATGCTGTCAGTGAAAGCAATTTCTCCCTAATACCTGAAATCATCAACCACACCTTTATCCTCTAGTTAGTACATTCATTTTTATTTCTCATTTTTTTAGTAGTAGGAGAGATATAAAACAATATTTAAAATAAGAAAAAACATCAGATAAAAATATACTGCATGCATATGCACCATTATACAGCCAAAAAACAAAACAATGCCTTAAATTTACCATGTATACACATCTTATTCCTTTAACTATTAACTAAATTTTAACTTTATCATTTTTATCACAGTTTAGAATTTTAATGCTTGGTTGTGTATTACTGAAAAGTATAAAATTTAAAACATTTCCAACAGTTTTTAAAGTTCATAAGACTTCCATGGAAATGGAATAAGACATTATGTAAGCTATAACCTGTTTTTTTTCTTTCTGTTGTGTTTTACATTTATCTAGGCAGTTAACTTAGACATTAATCATTCAATTGCTCAGATGTATGGTGTACTTTTAAATTATCTGATTATTCTTTTTGCATTATGTACTTGATGACCATTTCCATATTGTTTCCATCTAGAGAACTTACATGTTTTTACACGTCTTTGAATTATTATATATAGAAAGGGCTGTTAGTATAAACCTAAGTATTATTTCTTAATTTAAAATGTATTTACATATTCAGTTATATAAGTTAATGGCACACTGCATCCACAAGTGATGGTATGGACTCATACTCCTGTACAGATTTGGATTCAAAATCAAAAGTAGAACAATCACTTTTATTTGGAATAAAAGTGGAAACTTAAGATTTTACCTGGGGGAAAACCTAGAGAGGTCAAGGATGATACAGTACAGGTCTTGGGGCAAAGCTATGACTGTAGGCCAATACTGGTAAGGCCCTGGGGTGGATGTTTCTTTCTTTCTTTCTTTCTTTTCTTTTTTCTTTAGTAGTACTATGTTTCTGCCACTAGTTAAGGAAGCACAGCAAGAAACATCTGCAGAGTAAAAAGCTATACATACATATATATTTTTTTCTATGATAAATAGGGATAAGTTTTAGGTTTAGTGAATTATTAATAGGCTGAAACTGTTTCAACTGTTTCCACATTCTGGATGTACAGTGGTTATCCCATGAAAGGTAACTTGGCCATTTTTGAGACAGATGAATTATTTATATAAAGTGAATAAAATTTAATTTTTATATTCTTAGAAATGCTACAGAAGAGAGATGAATGAATAGTAAAGGTAAAATAAATAAAGTAATATAATTATGGCTTCACTGTAGTAAGGGTAGATTCACAAACATGTATCTAGCCAACTTTACAGTTCCCTCATTTCCTGCAACTCTATATGTATGCATTACTTATTTGTATTTTGTTTTTAAGAACCTCTCTATAACTATTTTCTTCAGTTTTCTTGATAGACTGATTTTGGAGTCACACATCTGGCTCAATAAGTGTAAAATGTTTTCTGAACCCTGTCTTCACAATCTTTGGCTATAGAACAGCAAGAAATAAAAACAGTAAAGCCAAGAACAAAAATTATTATTGTGAACTTTCTCTGAATTCAAAGGCCTTGAGTTCAGTTATCTTTGAAGAAGGTTTAGTCCTAAAGGATTTATCTTGATATGAAGATTTTATTTTGACAATCACAACTATTAGCAGTAGAGCTTTAGCTTTAAAAATATCTAGAGAAATTTGGGGCAGTTTATATATTCTTCATCTCAAAAGAGAAATCAGTTAAAATACAGTTTTCCAGAGGTAGAATTCTTTGTCAGTCTGGAGCTGAAAAAATAAACAATAATCTTCAGATATGTATTTTAATTTTCAAACTAACTTATGTTGTTTCTAAAACCTTAAGCAATGAAAATAATCATAAGCGTAATTCATATGATGCACTGAATTCTTCTCCAAGTCAAATGTGACAAGTTTGTCCTTTGAAAGCCATTATTTGTGGTCTTTAATAAAGTGGTACTGGAATATATAGTTAATAATAGATACAATGATGTTTAAATATCATCATCATGATGATATTTAAAAATCATTTAATGGGTAGTATTAAATAATCATTTATATAGGTAGTATTGTAATTTATATTATAAAATATTTTGTGTTGGCATAATAAATATGTACTTTCTTATTTGTAGTGCCATGTCCTTAAAATATTTTGTTGTTATATATATTTTTAATTTTTCTGGAAAGATACTTATAAAAGAAAGAGCTAATATCAATATTTTTGGCACTGAGGATTGAACCCAGGGGCATTTTACCTCCAAGCTACACCCCTACCCCTATATTTTATTTTTTATTTTTTTCAAGTCTGGGGATGAAATCCAGGGGCATTCAAACTCCAAGCTACACCCCTGTCATATTTTTTATTCTTTATTTTGAAACAGGGTCTCACTAACTTGCAGAGGGCCTCACTAAGTATCTGGGGCTGTCTACAAACAACGATCCTCTCATCTCAGCATCCAAATGCTGGGATTACAAGCATGTACCACCACATCAATCAAGCATTATTTACTTTGAAACATCAATACCATAAAATAAAGTTAAAATAAAAATAATATATTCTTTGTAAGAATTTAGTAGTGTTAGCCTTATTCCTTTCCAGAGACATTTATTTTAGTTCTTTGGATAGCCCCAGTCTCTTTTGGTGTAGGATATGGCTCTTTTGACTTTACTACTTTTTCAAAAATAACTGCTTCTTAACAATTTCAGCACATTTAATTTCATGTGTAAATGCCTATAACCACAGCCCTGTCTATAGCATTCCTCATTCTTCATTATAGATAATATGATTTTAACAGACAACAGTGGGCATGTTACAGAAGTAAATTTTTCCCTATTTTCTCAACTAAGATTTTCTGAAAACCATATTTAGCAATCAATGTAGGGTTCCTCCATTTGTTTTGATCTTATGGCTAGATAAACTTTAATTAATATTTTTATTTATATCATTTCTTATTTTCAACTTTATCTCCATAGAGTTGAGAAGCACTAGGCTTTTATACATTAAAATGTTTACTATTTCAGAGCACTCTTTGTATTCATTTTTACCTTTGATTTATATAGCATAAATACATATCAAGGTCATTTCTTGATTGTAATATGATATCAAATGCAGCTAGTATAATCCACCATTGGCTATTATGATTTCAATATTCAGACTCATTTTTGGCAAGTATGTTTAACTAATTGCTCATATTTTCAAATCATATCAAGAAATCACTAATGCAAAGTTTTTATTACTGGATAACATAGATCTCCATTCTTGAGATTTTTAAGCCTCAAATCTTTTTTATATTACATCCTAAAGGCACCGCTACATGTTCACTTGTTTATTTTTTTATAGAAGTACCCATTTGTGGTTCTGTGTTCTGTACCACAGAGATAGCCTAACTGATGCTTTAAAATTGATTGCAAATTTTGGTGGTTCAAAAGTAAATACTTACATTTTTTTCTATTTGGGATGTCCATCACAGATCAACAACTTGGGTCACTTGGAGAAAAAACATTTTAAATGTTGCTGGTCATTACACCAGAGTGAAAAAATACTAAAACTCACTGGTTAGTATATATAATTATTAAGAAGTAACTGTCAAAAGCCTCAATTGAGAGCCAACAGAATGGGAGAGAATTTTTGCCAAATACTCCTCCAATAGAGGACTAATATCTAGAATATACAGAGAACTCAAGAAACTCAGCACTAAGAAAAAAAAAAAAAACCAGTCAAAAAATGGGCAAGTTAATTAGATACTTTATGAAAGAAGAAATTCAAATGGCCAATAAATGCATGAAAAAATGCTCAACATCATTGGCAATCAGAGAGATGCAAATCAAAACTACCCTGAGATTTCATCTAACTCAAACTTGAATGGCAATCATTCAAAAGACAAACAACATCAAATGCTGGCAAGGATGTGAAGAAGTGGCAACTCTAAAACATTGCTGGTCGGATTGCAAACTATTGCAACCTCTTTGGAAAACATTATGGGGAATCCTCAAAAGAATGGGAATAAACTTACCATTTGAACCAGCAATACCACTTCTAGTTATCTATACAAAAGAAAGGAAACCAAACTACCAATCTAATGTGTGTGTATCTATGTTCATAGCTGCCCAATTCACCATAGCCACACTATGGAACCAGCCAAGATGTCCATCAACAGATGAATGGATTACAAAACTGTGGGATATATACACAGTGGAATTTTACTCAGTCATGAAGAAAAACACAATTACATCATTTACAGGGAAATGGATGGAACTGGAGGACATTATGTTAAGTGAGATTAGTGAGTAACAAAAGTAAGAAATTGGATACTTTCCCTAATATTTGAAAGCTAGGGAGAAATGGATAACAGGAGGAACACTAGATGAAGAAGGAGATCCTATAGAGGAGCAAAACAGGTCACCTACCTGAGGGGATGGGAGGGGGGAGAGGTAAACTCTCTAAAACACATGATGTACTTAAAAATATCAAAGTTAATCACTAAGCCAACTATGGGAAGGAGGGATGGGGAATAAAGGGGCAGGAATTGGGTAAGGGCTAATTGGGTGGTGTATGCATTTATTTCTACAGTAGTCTTTTATCCCATTTAGATGTATGACTATAATGCAACAATAAAAATTTAAAAAAGAAGTAACACCTTTCTTTAATGCTTGTTCTTATCTTTGGGGATAACAAGTCGCATTAGCCCACACACTCTATCAGTAAGGCAGAACATGAGTTCTTATTTTGAGGCAAGAATGCTCTTGGAAGAGCTGAAAGAATTTGAAGAGCAACTCTAATTTCTACTATATATACTATTTCTGATGGTCATGGAAGTAAAGATCATATAAAGGATTTTTAAAATATCAGGGCAGTATGGGCAGCACATATAGCATGTGTCAAACATTTGTTTGAAGCTGAAAGTTCTCCATCTCAGAAAACATAAGCTGGAAAAGTTGAAAATAACATAGTTTCTAAATTTGTGCAACATTTGCAGTTAGATGACAAGTTAAAAGGTTCCCGTGGAGATAAAAGTCAGTGCTCCAATAGATTATGAAATATTGCCACATTTAGGTAGTTCAGACAATCCAACTAGTAACTGAAGAGCAATACTTGTAAAATATTAACACTTGGGTATCACTACTATAAACAGTAAGCAAAAATGTCCAAAAGTGTTGGGCAAGCAAAATGTTGGTCTCGGCAGATGAAAATATAGTTAATGTGGCTTATTAAAAGAATGGATACAGTTGTAAACCATAGGTTTTTCATCTCTCAGTAGCAATGCATTTCCATGACTTTTTAGATCCCTGGGCTTAAAAGCTTCTTTTTAAAATAATTTTATCGCTGCATTGTAATATATATCCTAGTGAAATTCAAAGTGTTACATTAACGCATGCACACAGCCTTTGTGCTCTTTTGTTTTAGTTAACACTGAAGGCATTTCATTCAATTCAGTTGACAGACTACTCCATTTTTCAATATGTTTGAATTTATTGCTACCAACAGTAAAATATTCAAATAAATAAGATCCTCGAGTTATTCAAAGACAACTCTGAGAATGGGGAGAAAAGAGGGAAAGATATTAGTATACAAGATGCAGGTGGTGGAAAATGTTCTGGATATTCAGCAAGAATAAATATTTTGAAAGAATCAGAAAATTCTTTTGGTAGGATGTACTATTTGATACCTACTGGGAAGTAGATATAATGTCAGTACATGAATTTAAATATGGGTAAGAATCAAGACAAATAATAAGAATCAAGACAAAGGGGCCAAGAAACATTCTAGAAGTTGGAGGACTGATGAGCAGATTATCTTGGCACTATGAAATCATAAATATAAGGAAGCAATAGGACTAAACAAGAAGTATGGTTCTTTTATTTGTTTGACATCTGAAAAAATTTTCTATCCTAATTGTTTACTTCTGCTACTCAAATCCTCCCTGATGATTCTGTTCTCTTGCCCATTTAAGTATCTACATAATTTATACTGTAATAATGAAATGGACAGTGTTGATTGGCTCATGCATATGTGAATACTTGTGCCCTGCTGATGGCCATAATGTTCTTTATATCATGTTCCATATCACAGTATTGACTTGATTAGTAGAAAAATAATTGCAAATTATTATATAGAATGATAATATAATTTATGGTTCACTAACTACTCTTTAAAGGTTTAATGGTGTATAGTTAAATTTATTTAAGATTGACTATGATTGATTTCATAACACAATGGCAAATTTGACTCTTTCTACATATTGTTTAAAATTGAAAGACAAAATAATCGAGAGTCTCTCACATTATAATATACCAAATTTTGAGCCAGGCATGGTGGCACACACTTGTAATCCCAGTACTTGGGAGGTTGAGACAAGAGGATTTCAGGTTCACAGCCAGCTTCAGCTAATTAGTGATGCCTCAGCAAAGTGACACCCTATTTCAAAATTAAGAATAAAAATAGGGTTGGGGGTATAGCTAGGAGTTAGAATGTCCCTGGGTTCAATCCCCAATACTGCAAAAATAAATAAATAAACAAATAAATAAATAAATAAATAAATAAAACATATCTAATTTCAAAAAACACAAATGCATTTTTACTTACATAATTTTGAAACCAAACTGAAGGCTAATTAAAAAAAGCTAAACATGCCGGGTGTGGTGGCACACGCTTGTAATCCCCGCGCTTGGGAGGCAGAGACAGGAGGATCACGCAGGTTCGAAGCCAGCAGCGCTGGCTTAGGAGACCCTGTTTCCAAATAAAAATGTAAAAATAGGTCTGGGAGTGTAGCCCGGAGGTAGAAGGGCTTCCAGGAACCCCAGTACCACCACCAAAAAAAAAAAAAAAAAAAAAAAAGCTAAATAAAGAGGGTATGTACTGAAGTTGACTGATTATCAGGTGGTATTTTTTTTTCTTTTCTTTTTTGTGATAACTGAGATGGAATCCAGGGGTAGTATACCTCTGAGGTACATACCCAGCCCTAATTTTTAGTCTTTTTATGTTTGAAACAGGGTCTCATTGAAGTTGTGAAGGGCCTTACTAAGTAGCTGAGGCCATCTGCGAACCAGGATCCTCCCCAGCCTTCCAAATGCTGGGATTACAATCATGCACTCCCATCCCCGGCTATCAGATGGTATTTTTAATATTGTGCCTTTTTAAAATTTCAAATAATAAACAAGTTTTTTTTATACTTTTATTCCTTTCATTTTATAACACAATGGTGAATTTAATTTGATCTGTCCCATTATAAATATTAATATTTAGCCACCTAATTAGAAAAGATTAGGATAATCAAGCAAACTGCTGGAACAACTGATGTTTGCTAAAAATAAAATAAAATAAAAACAAACAAACAAAAACAACTACTGGAAACCTTGGCACTTGCTCTAACTTCAAAAGGAGAATTCTATTTTGTCATTTTTGTAACCTACCTATTTGATTTTTCTTTAAGGAAAGAAAATTAATTTACAAAACACTTATGAACTGCAGAATAAAAATCAAACTGCTTCTCCTTTTTAACACATATATTATTACAGAGTTAAATATTAGAATGATCCAGATAAACTTGGCCTTTAAATTTCCATTATAATTGGTACTTTAAAAACTTCACTGATTCCCAATAAGCTCCTAAAACCAGTATTTGAAATAAGTCAAATCAATACAAAAGACAGTCAAAATATTAGAACCATTGCTGATGACTGATTTCATGATGGGTTTTAACTGTGTGCATGTCTTTAAATTATGCTCTGAAGAATGTATAACAAAATATTTCAGTAGTTTTTCACATATTAAATTTAAATAAATCTTATATTGATAGCAAAAAATAATTGAGCGAATAATATGATGATTTTAATTCACAGCTAATTATTACTCAGAAAAAATTGATTTTTAGACCAACAAAAATTATATAGGAAGTGGTTGAATGCATGGCTCTACAATCAGGTAACCTTAATCTAAAATCCTGGTACATTTGCTTTTTCATAGTGTGGTTTGATTAATTTTGAACTACTTCTAAGTTTCAGTGTCTTCATCTATATAATGAATTTAATAATAAGACATGTTTAGCCAAATTATAGAACCATCTCAGGTATACATCAAGAGATGCATGGATCACAACATTATGGGATATACACACAACCGAATTCTACTCAGCAATAAAGTAGAACAAAATTTGCAGGAAAATGGATGGACCTGGAGAATATTGTTGATTAGCCAGTCATAGAAAGTGAAGGGTCATATGTTTTTTCCTCCTACACAGAAGGTAAGAAATAATCAAATACCAGAGGGAATTTAGATAATGCAGAAGATACTCCAGTGGAACCAGGAAAGTAGGCTTACAAAGGGTGGGGGCAGGAGAGGGAGACTTAATGGAGAAAATACTTCCACTGGTATTATGTACATATGTGGGAATTCCAATGCCAATCTTAATATCTTGTATGGGGAAGGAGGGAGTGGGAAGGGAAGAGAAAAAAGTCCACCAATTGCTTTGTGCATGTATGCCACCATTACCATGAACTGCATTATGTTGTGAGACTATAACGTACCAAAAAAGTATAAAAATTAAGTTAAAATTAGAACTTGAGAAAGAATAATCACTCAATAAAAGTTTATTATTGTTGTTGTAATTGCACTTTATATTATGATCTCTATGTATACATTAGGGGATTATTTTACTTGAAAACATTACTCCTGAAATGAAATTAAGTTGTTGGTTAAAAACAAATGCTAGCTCACATAACAGTCATGCATCTAGTTAGTGAAATAAAATCATTGTAAATAAGTAGTGTTTTGTGTAATTCTTAAATTTGTGATTCTCTTTATACTTATTATTTATGTTTTAGTATCACATGCTTTTATTTTTGTCACTAGTTGCAATACTTTATTCTTTAATACTCAGAAATAAACATTCAATTTTGACCAAGGGATACTGTGAAATTTGCTACAGACAAAAAGCACAGCAAAACAAAATTTTACTATTTTTAACTTGAAATGTAATTAATTTTTCTGCAAAATGAAATTAATTTTCCATAAAACTTAATACAATCTGTTACTTTTTATGACTATTTATAAAAGAAATAGTGTAGGTACTCTTTTCACAAAATAGCAATATGTTTTGATGTACCTTTCAAAACCAAAACCAAAAATACTTGAAGAAAGCTAAGTAAAAAAGATCATACTAGCCGGGCGTGGTGGAGTATACTTGTAATCTCAGCATTTGGGAAACTGAGACAGAAGGATATCGGTTCAAAGCTAGCCTCAGCTTCTACTTAGTTAGGCCCTGTGCAACTCAGTGAGACCTTGTTTCAAAATCAATAATAAAAAATGGAAATGCACCTGGGGTGTACTTCAGAAGTAGAAATAACCTGTGTTCCATTTCCAGTACCAAAAAAAAAAAGATCTTTACTGAGGATATACCTTTTAAAAGAAATATTGAAATGTTATCTTTAAGTCATCAAAAGCTTGGTATCAGACAAATGAAACTGTTATGTGAGAATATCATTTTTAATTTTGGATAAATTGCTATAATACTAGATGTCAACCACTAAACCAAGCATGGGAAGGAGGTATGGGGAGAGAATGGGGTGGGGACCGGGTGGGGGCTGACTGGGCAATGTGTGCATGTATGTCTACAAAAGTTTGTATCCCACTATGATGTATGAATACAGTGCACCAATAAAAAAATAAAATTAAAAAAAAATAATGCTATCTATGTATTGTTTGAAATTGAAAAACACAAATTAACAAGATTTTCTCACATTATAATATACCAAGTTTTAACCTTTAAATCTCTAATCAAAATATAGGATTACAATGAGAAACTTTTGACTAATGGGATAAATATTTTAATATAAAATAATTTATTCTCAGAGTACATGAATAAAATACATGCACATCAAGTGGGAAATGTGCTCTCTATGTAGTTTTCTTTTTTTTTGAAGTGCCAGAAAATTAAATGATTGGAAACATTGAGAAGGTGAATGTTCATAGTTCATCATAGAGACATTAAAATATGGTGATTATGGTACATTTGAATGTTGTTTCTGTTCAATTTTTTTAAATAGGAATTAGTAAATGGGGAATCATATTAAAATAATCTCAAACCCCAGACTAATGCTATTAGTTGGCAGGCTTTGGAAAACATTAATCACAAATCAACAAAGTAGACAAGTTAAGAAACAAAGGAGTTCTTGTTGCATTGCACAGAGGCAAAAATAACTAAGTCCTAATTACTGTGATAAATATTTAGTCTGTGTGTACATAAGCACAAGAAAGAAATAGAGGTCTAGAGAGAAATATTTAGAAATGCACTTATAGTCTTTGAATTATTAGGTTAGCTAACACTCATTTTATTTTCTCTTTAGCTTTACAGATTTTTTCTTAGTATATTTGTGCTGCTATTAACAAAATGCCAAAGGTTGAGTAACATAAAAACAATAAAAATTTATTGTTCACAGTACTGGAAGATTTCAATTAAAAGATCAAGACATGACATAATTGGTTCCTGCCAAGTATCTTCTTGCTACATCTTCATGGCAGAAGACCAAAGAAATAAAAAAATAGCATAAACTAGTTTTCTCCAATCCTTTCACAAGGCATTAATCCATTGGCAGCAATGGATAAGGCACCGATAATTACTAGCAAGAATAAGACAAGGACCTATGAGACTGCCCATGAGACTTAATAACATTCTCAAATATCTTACTGTTTAACACAACCACAATGAGGTTTAAATTTCAACATGAATTTTGAGGGGGGCATATTAAAAAAATAGAAGAGTTCTTCCACAGAGAGAAGAAAAAATATATATTTATTCTAAAATCTATAAATACATCCTCAGTGTGCCTGAGTCACAGCAAGTTCACATTTAAGAACTTGAAGGCAAGAAGAAATTAGAATTGTGGACTTTGGAGAAAGTAGTATCAGACAAAACAGTGGTCACTTCTGTGGCCACTCATCTTACTGGAGAATCCTGGTCTAATTGATGATGGGCTTGTGGGAGAAAGGAGGGCAAAGTAACAATGGGTTTCTGACCCCATTCAAGCAAATGTTACAAACAAAGTTGGCATCTTTATATGCTGCATATTCAGACTGATATTGAACAGTATCTAAAGAGCAAAAGTACATACCAGTTCTTTGAATCATGAGTTGTTTTTTCCCCAAATATTTCCTAGCATTTTAATATTTATTTCTGCAAATTAAGCCTATGTAAAGAATTCAAATCACAGCAAGGCAAAATGAAGTACGGATCTTATTTTTTAAAGTTTTTAATGAAATTGTTTCATGGATATCATCACTTTTTTAAAATTGGCATATTGTAGCCATACATCTTAATAGAGGAAAAGATGGTAGAGACATGCATGTACACATCATTCAGCCATTCCCCGATTCCCTCTCCATTCCCTCTTTCTCATGTTTGGCTTAGTGATTGATATGTTTGTGAATATACATCATGTACATTAGCTAATTTCCCTCTTCCCCCGTCCATTCCCCTCAGGTCAGCTTATTTGTTCATCTACAGTTTCTCCTTCTTCATTTAGAGTTCCTCCTATGAACCTTTCAGGAGCAATTGATCTTTTAAATTTTTTTAAGTGACTAAGAAAACTGACAGAATGGGAGAAAATTTTTGTCAACTATTCCTCTGATAGAGGACTAATATCTAGAATATACAGAGAACTCAAGACAGTCACTGCTAAGAAAACAAACCTAATCAAAAAATGGGCAAGTGAACCAAATAGACACTTCCATAGAAGAAGAAATTCAAGTTGCCAATAAATGCATAAAAAATGCTCAACATCATTAGCAATCAAAGTTATGTAAATCAAAATCAACCTGAGATTTCAGCTAACTCCAGTTAGAATGTTAATTATTCAAAACACAGACAACAACAAATGCTGGCAAGGATGTCAAGAGGTGGGAACTAATATATTGTTGGTGGGATTGTAAATTAGTGGAACCACTTTGGAAAACAGTATGGAGGATTCTCAGAAGAGTGGGAATGAATCTACCATATGATCCAGCAACACGACTTCTGGGTATCTACCCAAAAGAATGGAAACCAAATTACCAAGGTAAGAATGTTTTGAAGGCTATGTAATTTTAAATAATATTTATTACAGATTTATAAAATAAAACAAATTTCTGACTGAAGGGTTTATATGATTAAGCATGCGACCATGTGACCATACCCCTATTATGGTTGAATCTAGAATGCCCCTAAAGGGCTCGTACATTGAAGATCTGCTTTCCAAAGCAGCAATGTACCTCTGTACATTGGTACCTCTGTACAATGTACCTCTGTACATGGATTTGGAATATTCATTAGATCACAAGGACATGACCTCCTCAGTGGGTTAATCTTTAGATAGCTGAATGGACTACTGGGAGGTTGGACCTAGCTGGTGAAAGCAGGTCTCTGGGGATGATACTTCCGGAATGTATCTTGTCCTTGGCCCATCCCCACTCTCTTTTGGGCCTCCATGAGCAAATTTTCTCTGCAAGTCTCTTCTGCCGTGAATTTTTGTCCCCCCTCAAACACAGGACAATGTATGCTGCCAACCATGCACTGAAACTTGAAACCAGGAGCTAAGAAGAGCCCTCCTTCCCTTAAGTTGTTTCTGACAGGAATAGAAGTTAAAGTGATGAAAAACTGACTAACACAGCCACTTTGTTTTCTGCATATTTTATTCTACATATTTTTAGTTCAGTTTATCAAGAAAAAGTAGCCATTTCTGATATCTACTTATTAAAATATATGCCACAAAATAACTGCTAAGATTTCAAAATTTAAAAATAAATTGTTGATGTCGGGCATGGTGGCGCATGCTCGCAGTTCCCTTGCTTGGGAGGCAGAGACAGGAGGATCGCGCAGGTTCAAAGCCAGCCGGCTGGCTTGAGACCCTGTTTCCAAATAAAAAGTATAAAAATAGGTCTGGGAGTGTAGACCGGAAGTAGAAGGGTTTCCAGGAACCCTAGTACCACCAAAAAAAAAAATAATAATAAATAAATAAATAAATAAATAAATAAATAAATAGTTGGATACTTGCTATGCTCTTGGCAATGGACTAAATTCCATGCATAATTATACTCACCCCTTATGATAAAACCATGAGATATGTATCAGTATCATTATCACCACTGCCTCATCATATCACTATATTTCACATGAATAATCTGATATTTAGAGAGAATAAAAGCTTATTTAATGACATACAACAAATATATGCATCCTATTGGGCTAAACATGTATGTACATAATGCTACTTCCAGTTTTATTAACAATATTAATAGTACAACATTTGGACTCTGAAATACAAATACTTAAAACTGTGGTCTAATTTTATATTTTGCTTGTCTTCTTCACAATATTTCATATCATATACTGTATCTTACTATCAATACATGATAGACATTTAGCAATGGTCTACTCATTATTGGTTAGAAATTGAAAATTTTACGAATGAGTATCGTATTAATTGTTTACTTTTTTCCCTTTGTTGTATTAGGAAGAATTATTTGAGATGTAGTCTGCTGGTTTACACTTTATTGTTTTTAATTTTTTTGTGTGTGGTACTGGGAATTGAACACAGAGCATTCTACCTCCAAGTGACACCCCCAGCTCTATTTTTTTATTTTTTATTTTAAAACAGGGTCTCACTGAATTACAGAGGGCCTCACTAAGTAGTTGAGGCTGTCCACGAACCATGATCATCCTGTCTCAGCCTCCCAAATGCTGGGATTACAAGCTTGAGCCACCACGCCTGGCCTGTTTTTAATATTTTATTTTATTTATTTTTATTTTTTGAAGATTTAAAGAATTTTATTAGAAAGATGTATAAATACAGAAAATAGAGATACAGCTCCATACCAGACTGGCATGGAGGGGTGACTCGAAATGAATACACCCTAATCTTTTATATGGTTATTAAAATGATGCACTGGCAACTGTAGTTAAGAGAAATATTGGTCAATAGCCACCCAATCAGAGACCATCTCTTTTTATATCTCCGGAGGAAGATTTGATTCACATATCAGCACATGTTCCTGACCCATACAACTATATATATGAAGATAGAAGTTAGCTCAGGATTACCTTCCATTAATAAGCACTGAGAAGTAGTCATCTCTCATTTGATTTGATATCAGCATTCAGTAACACTGTCTCAGAAATGTGGACTCAAATAGGAAAAAGGTTCAGAAATAAAAAAGAAAACAAACAGCAGCCATACTATGTCATTGAAATATTCTTAAATTACTAAAGTAAAAATATATTTAGCCAATCTCTTTAATATAAATTGACTTCAACAGAATAACACATTTTTATCATTTAAATATTAATCTTTTTAATTGTAGAAGAAGACTGAAAACAAAATGAATATTTTATATTTCTACTAATTACTACAATGAATTATTTGTCATATAAATATTTTATTATAAAAAGCAATAGTGCTGCTGCTTAATAAATGGGATTATCACAGATATTCTTAGGGAAATTAAATCATTTGGGACAATTCATACTTCCATGTAGTGGCTTCTTAAATATATGCAATTAATTATATTTTCTAGGAAAATTTTTCTTACTTTTAGACAGTATACCCTATGCATGATTTGAAAGTAATCTCTAATAAGTTAATCATAAGGATGAATTAATTGTTATGTATAGTCATATGTGGAATGCTTGTCCATAATCTAGTGTACTAAAGTTCTCATCCTCTCCCCAGTAAAGTAGATACTTTAGGGAAATTATCCTTTTGATCAATCAAGAATGATAAGACTAAAATTGTGCTGTGCTCATTATGACTTTACATCACGCTTCCAACAATCTAGTGACAAGGCCACCCCTTTCCATTCACAAGAAAATTTGGATCTGAGGATCCTAGTAAGCAGCAGGGCCTGGATTTAATTTCAGTTTGACTTATTTCAAAATCACTGTCAAAATTCCCTTGCATCTCTGCATTGCAAAGAATAAAATTTAGCATATCCACTAATTTTGCCCACTCCATCCAAACAGAATAAACAAAAAAATATAATGTCAGTGTGGAAACATCTTTAAGAATATCCATAGTGAAAATGTCTCATTTATATTAAATATTTGGCATTTATATAGATATGAGTATGTCTGTATATATATGATTTTTAACTTGTATAATATCAAATACATACCTCCTTATCAGTAATTTTTAGTGACTGTAATTCGTGTTTGTTTGATTTTTAAAAAATATCAATAAATAACTGGGTGTGGTGGTATATGCTTATAATTCCAGTACTTGAGAGGTTGAGACAGGAGGATTGCAGCCTCAGCAATTTAGGGAGGCCCTCCGCAATTTAGTGAAACCCTGTTTCAAAATAAGAAATAAAAAAGGACTGGGAATATATGTCAGAGCTAGAATAACCTTGCATTCAATCTCCAGTATCACAAATAAATTTCTTAAAAATATAGATACAAATATTCTTAATTCTTATAAACTATAACAATAATACACAATGATTATAATATATACATGTTATAATATTTATCATAATATTTTGTAACATTTTTAAATACAACAGTCATATTAACCTACATCCTTGTATTTTTTTCAAAGCATAAAGTTGCTATGGCCAGAAGGATTTAGAGTAAGTCGAAGACTTCTTATTTCCTAATTTTTAATCTCTCATTCTGAGTGTTCTATAGAAACCCATGTGATCTAGAGACATGGCTATCAAGGAGCCCAGTCTCAGATAATGAATCAAGAGCACTTCATTCATTGTTGTTGTTTTTTATTTTTATTTTTTTGCATTACTCTATGGTGTTTCTGAGAAAAAAAAATATTAAGAATACTCCTTTTCTTAAAGAAATGAGTTTTCTGATTCCTAATGACTACATAATTTTAATAATATTTTTTCATTGAAATTATGCTGTACATACATTTCATAGGTATATTTATCTAGTTATTTATTATTATATTTTGCTGACTAGTCAATAAGTAGATGAATGAGTTCAATCTCAAATGGACATTATAAAACAGAGTTTTTGAGTGCATAGCTCTTTATAAAAATGCTGAATCTGTTACTGAAGAAAAAAGAGAGAGTTTAGGATTAGCATTCCTACTCCATGCTTCATTTTTGAAATAGGCAAGCAAAGCATTAAATAAGGCAGAAGAGATGGAAAAAACTGAAGGCAATTTCTTAAAATTATGATGATTCATACTGCCCATGCCTACTATTTCTTTATCTAAAACCCTAAAGGTAGGGAAGAGAGTTTTCCCTTGTAATTTCCTTGTATGTTTTGGTAAAGGTAATAATTACTTTGCATGCAAAAATACATTTATAAAAATAGTAAGTTCCACATGACAGTACAGCAGCATTTAGGTCAATAGTAAGTCTAAGGAATTATAATTAGCTAGTAGAACGAAAGCACAGATGGCTTTTACATAATTCTGACCATGTATATTTGAGCCTTTACAATTTGAGTCTTGCAAATTATTTCCCAAAACAGTTTGCATGGACTTGTACCAACATTTCCTATGCAGTAGCTCCCCTTAATTTGCCATCTCTTCTTCCTTTCCACAGAACTAGGCTAAGAGAATGCATACAACTTACCTTGAGTACTTACTCTAGAAGCAAATACAATCATGGAAACCTAAACTCTGATCAGAGAAGTCTTATCAAATAGACCATTTTTTGTTAATAAAAATTAACATGTATAGAAAAAAATTTAAACTTCTTAGTGTTTATTAAAAATGTGATCAGTGCCTGTATTTTTCTAGAATTCAAATGTTTATCAGGTATTTTCATGATTTCTTGCAAGTGTTTTGACTTTTTTATTTTTTAAATATACTTCTTTTGTGTGTGTGTGTGTGTGTGTGTGTGTGGTACCGGGGTGGAACCCAGAGGCTTTCTACCTCCGGGTTATACTCCCAGACCCATTTTATATTTTATTTGGAAACAGGGTCTCACTAAGTTGCTGAGAGCCTCACTAAGTAGCTGAGGCTGGCTTCGAACCTGCGTGATCCTCCTGTCTCAGCCTCCCAAGCGCGGGGATTACCACCATGGCCACCATGGCCGGCCTTTTAAATATACTTCTAATGATGCATTTTAGTTTGTGTACAATTGTGAAGCTATAAATACCAATTTCAGTATTATGATGGACTGGGAGAAAGTGAGGCTGGATTCAGAGAGAAATGCACTGGGTGCCATAGCATGTATGTTTCTATCAAACTAAACCTCAATATGATGTATGGTTACAATGCACCAATAAAATTATATTTTTAAAAATGTGTACTTTTATGATTGCCAATAATATAAATGTTTCACTGTCTCTTTCTCTATCTCTCATCTCCTTTCTTTGGTCAAGATTTGAGAAGTTGACATTGTTCTGTAAAATATATTACAAACAGGAGAGCCTAAAATAATTAGTTAAAGGTCAGAATTGAATTTACTTCATACTTTAGAACTGAGCGGCTGATCCTTACTACATCTTTCCTAGTCTGTCCAACTCAAACCACTCTTTTTAGTTGTATATTCAAAATGTTTGATGAGAGAAAAATCTAAGAGCCACAATGTACCAGTGAAGCAGAGAGCCCCAGGGAGAGGACCCTGGATGTGGGTACAGTGGCCAATACTGTGTCTGAGAACTCTACAGGAACCCTCAGGGTATAAGACAATGAGCACATAGGAGTGGGAATTCTGAGTCAGCCAGCTCTGTTAGCCAAGGGACTGAACCTTTGAAATCTATTGTCTCTTGTCGTCAGATGCCCCTATTAGATTGGTGCTGGAAAATCAAAAGAGACTGTTTTTGGAACTGTTTTCTCTTTTAACTCTGAGAATTTTCCTTTTCGTTTAAATCACTATTATCTCTACTTTTCTCTTAGGAATGACAATTGAGATTTTAATATAACATTTTCTATAAATATGTCGAAATAAAAACATATAAGGAGACTCACAAGTCCTTATAAGGATACCATATTCAGAGATGTAAAGAAACGTATTGAAGTCATATTCTCTCTTCCAGGATAAGTTGGGTTATGGCCTCCCACCCTATAGTTCCCAGGGCCATTATTGCTTGCTCTGAGATATTATTTTTCCATTGCTTAAAAAGATCTTTCTTCAAAACTCAGTTTCTTTTTTTCTGTTAATATTCTTAGTAATTTGCCACTAACACATGCATTTGTCCCTTTACAAAATATAAACAAGATTTTTTTATGTGGAATCAACATGCTAATATTTCAAAGGCAAGTATTTTACCCTTCATATCTTAGAACCGATAACTATTTGTGGTGGTGTTGGTCAAAGGTGGAATTGTTAAAGCTTATTTTCTATGTAAAACTTGAAGGCCAGTTCATTAGTTCATTTTTTCCCCCACTTAAAGATTGCATGGGACTCTGCTGAGCTGAAGAAATAGGAATTAATGAAGGGATGGAAATGGAAAGGATTTAATCTTGGAGCCAGGTATATTGAAATGTCAGACTTGTGGCAAAATTCTCTTAATGGCTGGGACACAACAAGAAGAGAAAAAAGGAGGAGGTGGGAGGTGTGTGCTTAATCTTTATAACAGGAAATGAGAAAAGCTAGAGAGTGAGTGGGGCATCAGGACAGGAAGATGGATATTTTCCTTTGTGATTTTATAGTACCACTGCACCAGCTGTGCTTTTCTTTATGATTCTATTGAGCTTTCAAACTGGGCCTATGTGGAGTTAGTTATTGTTGCTCTTGTCACCTTATATCTGATGCTCCTTCAAACCTGATCCCAAGGTTAACGCATTCTGACTGAAATATTCCCAATGGTGCTTTTAATATAAATTCACAGTTTGTACCTTGATATTGCCAAGGAGATATAGCTCTCTAAACTGATCAGTCCTTATTAATAATATTTTGTGTCTATTGCTGTTGTTTTTATCTACCTTATCAACAGCCCTGTTTTTCTTATAAATGTAAGTCTTATTACCTAAAATATTATATGTGGGTAGTATACATATTAGTTTTGTAGAAGTGAGCTCTTAGAATATGTGGTTACCATCTGAATTTCCAGAGTTCCTCTCCCAGTTCACACTACCACATGTACTACAGTAAACTTTGCGAAACACTGCAGCCCCCAGCAACTTGAGATTTTATCTGCATTAAGTGAAGCTTGACCTAACAATAGCATGGGAGTGTGCATAATATTCAAGGCAAATTCATGATCCTGAATTTGATGTTAGCGAGGGAGCAGAATGGTAACTGCTGACAATATCAGCACAGAGTTGAGCATAAGACAGAGTCAGATGGAAGAAACACATGTACAGATTCAGAAATAGAAAAATTCTAACCATGGCTCCTTATTCTTGTGATACTATATATTCCTACTGTAAGATGAAAAAATGTCCCTAAAATTAGCAAAAAATAATTCTACTTTATTTTTCTCATCAGTCTTCAAAAACTTTTGATACTGAAATATTGCAAGTTAAATAATGTAAGAATTATTTCAACTGTGTGTGTTTTAACATTTAGGAAAAGAAAGGACAAAAACGTAATTCCATATCCTTCTTTAATTAAAAGGGCATGAAATTTCTGAGCTTAAAACTAAGAGATAAACACTTTACAAACAAAAAATTATGTCATAGGTTGACAAAGGAGATGTATGAGGAATCCAAACTCCTCCACATGTATAAATTGCAGCCGACAGAAGAGCAGAGTTGGCTAAAATTTCATCTTTCATTAGACTCCAATAAAGAATTAAGTTCATTCTTTGTGAGTGAGAAGGCATTACAGTTTGCTGCTTGGCTCTCAGCTTTTCTTGGTTGACACTTCCTTTGGTAACCAGAGTTTGTCAATGCCGTTGACCTTTATTATCTGCTGGCATAAAGAAACACTAGGACACAGAGTGCACACCACTCTTCTGTGTAGGTTTGAACAGAAAACAACACAATGGCATTATTTTTTGAGGACATACATGTTAACTCTTTGGTTAAGGGTATATTTTTAGGGAGCTAAAGAAAGCTTTATTTAAACATCTTTCTTTTTAAATTTTTATTGGTGGATTGCAATTATACATCTTAATTAAACATCCTTCTTAAAGGGTGTTGTCCAAGAAGGGTTCAAAAGGAAATTTTTTGCTTAATTTCAATCCATTGTAATATATATAGTCTGATGTAATAGATACAAGGGCCTTGTGGGCAGAAATTTTTAGTATGTTTTTTCTCTGCCCGGTGTCTACAACAGTGTCTGGAAAATATAAGTACTTCAGTAAGTACTTGAAAGTTTAATGGATTAATAAAATATTAAAGAAAAATTAAGACATACATTTTTATTATTATTTTATTTAAGTTGTAACCTGTTCCTTCTAAAACATCCACTTCATGACATTCACAATGACAAGATTTGTCTCCTGAAAAAATAACTTTACTGAGCATACTTACTGAGGCTAGGGGAGATCAGATGATGGCTATCTCCATGGCTCCCAGTGAGAAGACTCCATAAATTTGTATAGAGCAGCTGGGTAGCAGGGAGGAACAGAGAATGGTTTAGTAGACAGTGGGCAGTGGGCTTACTACCCCTCCATCAACCAGGAAACTATGACTCCTAAACATTTCTCATGTTGGACTTCCTTATTTAAAGAAAAGTTTCTGCTGCTAATGCTGTTTGTAGACATCACTGACATGCTAAGTATACTGAAGTGAAAATTTCAAAAGTGAAACCAAAAATAAATAGAAGCTACAATGTGGATTCAAAAGCAAAACCAAGCTGTGAATGTAAAGCATAGGAACAGCAGATGAACAAAAGCATCCTCCAAATCAAGAGAAGCATCTAAGTGCTGCCAGGCAGTGGCCATGTCTGAAGGTCTGGAAAGGGTTAGGTTTACCACATGTGTCGCTACATTTCAATAAACTCCTCAAGATGCATGAGAAGTGCAGTTGTCACCATAATAGGGTTCGAGAAGTTATCAAGCCTTCCAGGACCTTGCCTCCATCACACACACAATAAAAGGACTTAAGAATGAGTCAGATTGTAGAACAAGAAGAGAGAGCTTTATTAGAAAGCAAAGAGTCCACCAAAAATGAGGGAGTACGGGTAGATCCCTGAGAGCGACACGCAATGTCTTAGTCTGGGGTCCTAATATTTATAGAGTAGCTAGGTAACTGGACTACAGGTTAAATCAAGCAAAGTTATATGATTTCCCATCAGCTTTCCTCACACTTTCACATTGTTCTTGTGTGTATTGATCCTGCTACTTAGTTCCTCTAGATGCCCTCTGGTTATACTGAGGTTTTATTGCTTTTTTTTTTTTTTGCCAACTAGTTGAGAGGCTTTTGGCCTGGGTGAGGATCAGGTTGCTTGCTTGGGGGTTTTCTTTGCATTCCAGTGCTCCATGTGCATTTTCTACATCCCAGAGGTTCTTGGGTGTTTTACTTTTGAGGCTTAGTGCTTTCGGTGTCCTTAAATTCCTACCTCACTCTCAGTTATCAACATTAAGCAGAGCCTCTTTCATGGAGGTAAACAGCTTAAGATGAACACTGCATGATCCAAGACAGAAACATATAATGTGCAAAAGCCAAAATAATGTAAAAGAAAGGGGAAGTCTAGGATATAAAGTCTTAGGGCCAGGGCCAGACCAATTAAGTTGCAATCTGTAGCTGGGATCATCTCTGGCCTTCTACTTCTTATAGACAAGGAGTTCCTCCTGGGCTGCAGTTTACACTCTTCCTTGGCTAGTCTATCTTGTAGAAGTGAGAAGTGACTTGAGATATATAACTTGGAAAAATAGGGATCATCTTCTCATGTACGGGGAACCCGTGGTGTGGTTAACTATAGAAGTTTAACGAGGTCCAG
Organism: Muscardinus avellanarius; assembly: GCF_963383645.1. Taxonomy (NCBI): domain Eukaryota; kingdom Metazoa; phylum Chordata; class Mammalia; order Rodentia; family Gliridae; genus Muscardinus; species Muscardinus avellanarius. The sequence goes on along the minus strand of NC_137791.1, from coordinate 113,351,129 downwards.
TGGAAGAGCATATATATGTATGAAAAGGGACAGGACTTCAGTCAGTCAGACCTTAGAGCTGATGGGGAAAGGAAGGGAAGTAGTATTAGAATATACCAGTCTAGTTTCCAAGACTCAGAGCATTTTTTCTTTTTTTTTTTAATTGGTGCATTTTAGTCATACATCTTAATGGGCTACAAGATGGTAGAGGCATACATGCTCACATCACTCATTTAGTCCTTTCCACTTCCCATCCCATTCCATCACTCCCTCCCTACTTCTAATGTTTGGCTTAATGATTGACTTTGATATTTTTGTGAATGCATATCATGTGCATTAGAGAATTTCCCTTCCTACCTCTTTCATCTCCCTCAGTGAGGTCACCTTATTTGCTTACCTATGGTTTCTTCTTCATCTAGAGTTCAGAGCATATTTTTAATTTTACAAGTCACAAAGGATCACATTCTGATTATAAACTACCTGAACATTGCAAGAGTATGTAGCTAAGCTTCTGATTTTAGTAAAATCTCTAGTATTATGAGAGAAAAAAAAAATCAAATGTTTCATAGTCATGGAGGGGTACCTGATTTTCCTCTCTGCTGTTTCTATCGTCCCTGGGCATATGAACATCTGTGAGCTGTTGTGCCTCTTGGACTCCAGCACCCACAGCCACTCAATGTTCAGGTGGGCAGATGCTGCTACAGTTAGTACTCCAGTGTTCCAGGGGAGGGAGGAGAGAGCTGTGGCTAGAAACACAGAAGACATGGGGCTGTTGATCCATTCATCACTCTGTCAGCTGCCCCAGACATCCCTCTGTCCAATCCCTTCTCCCTAGCAGTGCTCCTCTGCAGGTTTCCTCCAAATTCTTCATGAGTTTTCTACTTCACTCATCTGATCCCATCTGCTTTTTATCCTCTAGGAATTTTTCAAACAATATCGGCACACTGATGGTCATAGTTCTTTTTTTCTGGCACTGTTTTTGATATAGTTCTTAAAAAAATGTTCTCTGCCATTTCGAAGAAATTCAGATAGGAGGAGAGATGATATACGTACAAGGTCTGCAATCGTGATCCAATTTTCCTCCTTTCTTTTATATCTTTTAGTCAGTCATCCATCTTTACTAAACACTTGGGTACCTGGGTATAATAGAATTAAATAATCCTACTCCATCTAACCCAAGATGTACTTTCTCTCCTGAAATGACACTCATGTATTTTAAGAGATGAGGACTGTGGTTCATAGAGTTTTAAGAAAAAAAGATCATTTATAATTAAAATATTATGATTAAAATATTATTCTTAATGTTCATGCTATACATGAATATATATTCAAATACAAAGAAAATCCAGTCTATATTAATCTAACACTCTGTATGGACTGAGATGTTTGCTGAGCTGTACATGTCATTGAGATTAATATTAGCATGAGCCATCTCAGTATTCATGGCCTAAGTTTTCCTAAGAGATTGTTCATATTGTTCAAATTGATCTGTGCACTAGAAAAGCAGATTCAAGAGCAGTTAAAATAGGACAAAATGTTCAAAATTGTGAGTGTAATAGTAACTAATGAATCGCAGTTCAAATTTTTTTTTTTTGAGGTACTTGGTATGGAACCCAGGGGCATTCTACTTCCGAACTACACCCCCAGGACTATTATATATTATATATATATATATATATATATATATATATATATATATATATATACATATATATATTTTTTTATTTATTTATTTATTTATTTTTTATTTTTTATTGGTGCACTGTATTCATACATCATAATGGGATAAAAAACTTGTGTAGACATAAATGCACACATCGCCCAGTTAACCCCTTCCCCACACCACTCCCTCCCTCTCCGTCCTTCCCATGCTTGGCTTAGTGGTTGACATCTAATATTAAAGCAATTTATCAAAAATTAACAATGATAATCTCACATAACAGATTCATTTGTCTGATATCTAATTTTTATTACTTAGAGACAATATTTCAATATTTCTTTTTGCTTTCTTTCTTACCAGAGGATTTTTTTCATTTTTTCTTTTAAGGTGAAACTATCATATTTTTTTTTTCAGAAAAAGATCTATCCTAATATGAAATATGAACTCTAAATACCCAAAACAATCTCAAAAAAAAGCAAAGCTAGAAGATGTACATTTTCTGATTTCAAACCTTATAAAACTATATTAATTGAAACAGTGTAGTACTGCTATAAAGGCAGATATATAAACCAGTGGAATAAAAGAAAAAGCCTAGAAATAAATTCTTCCATATATGGTCAAGTTTTTTTTACAAGGTTTCCAAGAACATTTGGTGAAGAAAATAATAATACTTTCACTATATATTGTTGAAAAATATTAATTACATAAAAAAGAATAAAAATGACCCTTACCTAACACCATATACAAATATTAACTCAAAATAGATAAAAGACCTAAATGTAAATCTTAAGACTATAAACTTTTAGAAGAAAACCTGGGTTATAACCTGGATTATAACACTTCACAACATTGAAATTGGCAGTGATTTCTTGGATATGATTTCAAAGGCACAGGCAACAACAGAATAAACAAACAAACTTCCTAAAAAATAAAAAAAAATATTGTACATCCACAGACAATGTAACAGAGTTAAAAGTTACTGATAAAATGGGATAAAATATTTCCAAATACATATCTGAAGGTATATTAATATTCCAAATAGAAATCTTAAAAATTAGCAACAATAAAAGCAAACAATATAATTTAGAAATAGGTAAAAGACTAAAATAAATAATGAATCTCCAAAGATCTTAACCAATAAACACATGAATATATTTTTCTTTGCTTAGTTGTATGCTGGATGAAAAATCTTGTTTCTCTGGTTCTGGTGTATATTACCTATTTCTTCTTTGTAGTTAATTTCTTTGAGTATTTTCTCTAGCGCTGGTTTTGAAGACATAAATTCCTTCATTTTCTGTTTGTCATGGTGCTGGGGCCAACGAGGCTGGCATCAGAGCCTGCCGTGAGGCAAGGCCGCTACTGGGGCCTCCAAGGCCGGGATTGGAGCCAGCTGAGGGGTTAGGCTGCTATCGGGGCCAGCGAGACCAGAATCGGGGCCTCCCATGAGGCAAGGTCGCTGCGTGAGCCAGCGAGGTCTGTATCAGTCCACCGGGTAGCCAGGCCACTACCGGGGCCGTCAAGAGTGGGATCGTTACTTGCAATATGGCATGCACTGAGAAATATCGCAGAAAATAAAAATCAGATGCTTCCCCTAATCAGCATAAACTAGGAGGAAAGGGGCAACATGAAGAGGTCAAGCTATAGAAAGGGCCCTATAGTGAAGCAACTAAGGTGACCAATCAGAGGGTATGGAATAGGGGAGGATGGAGCCTCTTTAAAACGCAGGAGGTACATAAACAAATGTATCAAAGTTAATCACCAAACAAAGCTGGGATCGAGTGAGGGGGAGGGAATGGGATGGGGACTGGATGAGGGCTAATTGGATGATGTGTGCTTGTATATCCTCTCAAGTCTTGTATTCCAATGTGACATATGATTACAATACACCAATTAAAAAATAAAAAATGTATAAATAAAATAAAATAATATAAAAGCGTGAGCCACCATGCCTGGCTCTAGTCTGAAATTCTTAAAAGCTAAGTATGACCAAGATTCCATGAAAGTTTCACTGATCAGTAATGAAAGAGAAATCTGTTATCAAACTGATGTCAAGGAGACACTAGCAAATTATTAAAAATAACTAGCAATTATAAAATCAAGCAAACATTAAAATTGTGAATTTATATTACTGCAGCTAATTTTGAAAGTATGCATCCTTTAATACAGAGGCAGAAAATACACTCAAATCAGTACAGTTTAAAATTCATCTCTCAAAATGTTTAATTTTATGACTAAATAAACCTATATCAGTTAATCCCATCACTAAGTTGCTTGTGTGTTAAAGCAACTTCTTTGAATGTTTTCTTCAAATCCATAAACTTGCTAAACATTATTTTTAAAATGTTGGGACTTTGCATTGACTGAAGTATTTTTCTTCATTATACAAGGATTTCTACACTGGAATACTATCCATATTTACTTTGTTCTCAGTTCTGTTAGTATAGCTGTTTAGATTATAAAACATATTTTCACCATTGAGGGGACACTCTCAGGTATTGTCGGATTAATCCATCATACCATCGATAGAGTATGTAATGCTGGTGAAGATCCTAAGAAATAAAGATAAAAAAGTTCTGGAACTCTGTCCATTTGAGGAGCAGGCCTCTTATCAGTGCTAGGATTGATTTGTCAGAACAAATATATGCTTAGGTATAAAAGGCAAAAAACCCCCAAATTAAATTATTTCCTATTTAATATTTTTAAAAAATGCATTGAGTGAAATGAGAAGAAAAACATGTTCTAAGCATGTCTTTGTATTACTCTATCTTAAAATTGAATGTCATTTTAATTTTGAATTGCTTGTGTTCCTGCCTCTCCCATTCAGCCAATAACTTTAAAGTGTCTTGGGTCTGAATGTGCTGATTCTTCCCAAAGTTTCAGAAGAGTGAGCTCAGCCTTCCCCCGAGAAGGCACCAGACAGAGACGCAGTCAAAGCAGAATTGAAGACTATGTGAGTTGATGGAGTTCACTCTCCTGTAAGCAAGAAGATCAGAACTAGGCAGGGCACGTGGAGAATTCCCCTTGCTCTCTTTCAAAGGAAGAGTGCTGCTAAAGCAGATGGGAGAAAGGACTAGAAGAGAGGAAGCATGAGAGTCAGGAACACAGGCAATATTGGCCTTGCAGAAGAACTTGGAAGTAACCTGTGGCCAAATAGCATGTCTAGATGGTAGACAGAAAAACAGTTTTGCAGAAGTTACAAGAATAGATTTGCTGGCCAGACTGTCTAAACCTGAATAGTAATTCTATAATGTACTAGCTGTGAGAACAAATTATTTTAGTCTCTTTTAACCTCACCTTCTAATCTGTAAAATGAAATAATAAGGTCTACTTGATGAATTTTTGAAAGATGGTGAGATAGTTATTATCTAAACTACTTTGGTATGGTTTAATGTGTCCCCAAAATCTTTGGCAAGCCTTGCCAAAACTGGACCACAAGCCTCCTTTCTTAGTGTGTCATTTAGACTCAGTCACTTACTTTTAATGGAGAGTAAGGCATCAGGGATGTCAGCTCAGAGGTTAGTGCAACAAAGGCCTGTAGCTGTCTGTCCTTTCTGTCCCTCTGAGTGCTCACTCTGAAGGAACCCAAGTGTCTTGTACAAAAGATTTCTAAAAGTATCTGTATGGAGAAGTCCCCCTGTGGAGAATCCAGGCATCCTGCCAGACAGTCAACAAGAAATAGAGGCTTCTTAACAACAGTCCAGGAGCTACTCTCTTATTCACCAGGTCTCCATCCCCAGCCACAATTGCAGCTCTGGTATTTATTTTGTCTGCCACCATATGAGATACTATAAGTGAAAATTTGACAGCTATGTGACACACAAAATGTGACAGAATATGTTAGATGTTTAAGTCCCTATGCTTTGGGGGTGATTTGTTATCCATCAATTGATAAAGAATACATGATTGAGGCCGTGTCTCAATTATCAAAAGTTATATGTAATTATTAACTGCATTACTATAACAGGTCATAGATGGAAAGTTTATGGACAGGATAAAACAAAAGACTAGAAAGTATAATTTATCTTGAAATTATCCTAGCCCGGAAGAGAACTCTGTGTTTTATTTTGTGGCATTGTGTTACTAAATCATGATAGACTAGGAGTTTCACTGTGTGCTGGTATTAGTAGAAAATTTTTAATGATATTTACAGAGGAGGTGAAAATGGCAATGGGAAGAAAAAGAAGTTAAAGAGTGTGTAGGAGAGAATAAATGAGCAATTTGGAAGGAGAGGGAATTTGATGATAAGTAGAAGGAAGAGGAAGAACGAGTGTCCCATTCACACTTTGTATGAGAATTTAAGAATGCAATAAAAAATAAAGGATGTTCACATTTATATATTACATCATGTATATTGCATTTCATGCCTTTCTGTGTCTATTCCCAATCTGTTAGGCATTTTCTTTAGTATCTCTGATATTGAAATAAATGAAGACCAACCAAATGAGAAAGCAAAGGCTATTTACTTTGAACTCACTAGAGCAAATAAGTCATCTTAAGTTGTGTTTTGACAAAAACTCACAATAAGGCAGGAAAAGGAAATTTTTACAGTGGAGCAAGAAAATATTCAGTCTTGGTTGGACTCTGTTGACTTGGAAAATACATAGTGGGGCTAGCTTGAAGGGCTTGGGTAGGAGTACATATTTTGCTTTCCCTTGTTCTTCGTAAGTTGGAAGTGGGGATAAACTTTAGAGAAACTCAGTAATTCATCAATTATTAGCTTATGAAGGTTTATATACTAGATATTTTTAACTTTTATTGTCATTAGAGATATCAATTGCTTCCCTGTAAGTCTAACTTATGGCATACTGGCTTCCAGGGTTGTTTATCATAGACAAAGTTTGTTCATCATTTCTTGGGTAGGTCAATGCATGTTGTGGGTCAAAGCTCTTATTTTATATATTATTTGACAATTTTCCAAATGGATGTTCAGTCTTTCATCAACAATATACTACTTCTTACATTGATACCCTGATTGCAATTCCCTCTACTCTATTCACAATTTTTAGTACAATTCTACTTAGTTTCAATACAATTACATTTCTATAAATATTAGGTTCCTGACAAACTGAAATCAGGGTTTCTGGATGTGAATTATGATAAGATGGAAAAGCTTATCTCTTGGCAAAAAATTGTTGCTATGACAGCAAACCCAAGGCAAGAAAAATAAAACAAAACAAAAAACTAAACCACAGTTTGAAAGTCAACATATTTCCACTGGAAATAAGTAGGGAGAGTGGAAGAAAAATTGATCAAGCCAACCCATAAGGTATTTTTTTCTTGATTCCAATCAATTATTTCAGATGTGATAATTGATGTTATTTCTTTCAGTATCCTTCTTACAAGTTTATAAATGACCATGTACCCTTTCAATACACCTTCTTATTTTCTGACATTGCAATTACTTTGAAGCAAATGTTTGCTCTCGTTCCACTGGCCACATGAGTCAATAATTATTCGATTGGTATAAATTCTTCAGGGCCAAAGTAAAAAGAATCATTTTGTTATTTAGTTTGAAATATAGAAAGCAGTTCTTATGTTTTACTAACTTTTGATTTCCATTGTTCTTGCAATGCCCTCGTGAAGTCTTCAGTTTGTTTCCACCTTATTGATGATAAATAACCTAAGTTACAATGAACCTACACTGCACATCCTTGATGAAGAATCAAACATTCAAATGCTTCTGTGGTCCAGATAGGTAATTACCGGCAGATAGGAAGTAGAAATGTATTCATTAATTGAGCACCTACTTATTGAAATAAATTTATTCATTCACTGAATACATATTGAAACTTAATGATAGGAAATATTCTAAGTACTGGAATTAATTTTATTTCAATTTTCTTGAGGCCCATATCTCCTTTGGTCAAGATTTGGTGTTCATACATTAGACAGAGGCATGGTTACTGAGAAGTTCTTTTTCTCTGTGAATATAACAATAGCAAGGCTGATGAAAAATGATTATTCCTGTCTGGTTTCAGGGACTCTATAGTGATTAGTAAGAATTTTGGCATAGTATATTATTTAATGGCTAATTGCTGACATGAAAAAAGACATAAGCCAAGTGGTGTCAGATTGTCTTATAATATTTCCATGTCTTTTGAGAAGACAAAACTGTAGATTTTTTGTATGTGAGCAGAGCACATTTACTTTATATTGTCTATTTTAAGAGGAAAAAAAACCATGGCACAGTTGGAAATGACATATGCCCATCTGTTTTGTTGCCCCAAAGTGTGGAATATTTAATCTCTAAGGAATTAAATATATCTAAGAATTTAAATACTAATGCAGATCACTAGATATTTAATTGACTTAGGGCTGTATAAGCATTACCAGGAAGGGTAACTACAAAGGCTGAGTCTAAGCAAAATCTTGGCTGTATTTATTGTATTGAAACTAAGTAGAATAGTACTAGCAATTGTGAATAGAGTAGAGAGAATTGCAATCAGGATATCAATGTAAGAAAAAGTATGTTGTTGATGAAAGACTGAACATCCAGTTAGAAATCTTGGAAATTGCCATAGGCGTTGGATTTCCTTATTTCCTAGCTTTGAGCTGTTGTGTAATTTGTGAGTTGCTTCCCTGATGTAGTTTCTTCAATTAGATACGTCCCCAAGTTTTATTTATGATCTTTGCATCTCTCAAAATTTATGCTCCACTTTTTACTACTTCTGTGATCAATTTTGCACATTGACTCTCAAGGTGCTCTAAGGAAGAAATCATATTTTAATTACTTTATTAAAATCATTAATGATCCCCTTTACATAGTGAACAAAATTGCACATTCCTCCAAGTGTTCAATAGCAAAGCCCATCCATATTTTCATAACTTTCATTTTGTGGACCTTCTTGCAATTGTGCTGCTTCTTTTGTTATCCAGCACTGAGCAATGAAGCATGTCCTGTGCCTTTTCATTTCGTCTTTGCTTGCATAAATCCTTTCACCTGAAATGGACTCTTCTAAGGTATTTATCAAAGTGTAATCTGTCTGTATAGGTCATTGTAGTTTCTGCTATTTTACAACTTAAAAATTATTTTTTCTAGTCTCATGGTTTGAGTTAAACCTGACCACTGTTGTTCTCTTTTTGCAAGTTGTTAGGAAAATCAGTCTCATATCTAAGTTCTTTGAGAACAATCTGTCTTTCCAGATATAGATCAAACTTCTGATGGCTGATGTGTGGATTTCTGCATAAGTAATAATTAGGACCATTTCTTCCTCACAATAGGCTTTCAGTTTGTGTTTGCTGAATTAAATCCTAGTGAATCCTGTCCCAAATGTTGAAATGAATGCTCTTTTACCAAGAGGAATAATCTTAAGAAAGGACCTGTGACATGAACCTTAAGAGAAAAAAGCAGGCTGTGAGAAACAGAAGTGAAGATCCTTGTAATTTTCTCATAAAATAAGAAAGAGTTTTATTGCTTTCTTCTCTGTGCTGCCACAAGTATTTTTATAGTACTCTCCTAAAACTTATCTCAATATAATTGTGTGTTTACATATCTGTATCATCTACTTTCCCTGGGTTATATAATAATAAGAATTACATTCTGTTGACTTCTATATTGAAAAACCCTACACAGTGTTTGACCCCTTGTTTATACTAAGATACTTATTAAATGATGAACCAACACATGTGCAAACAAAAGACTCAGATCTGGAACTTGAGATGCTTGCATTTCTCAAAGGAAAGCCAAGAATATTGTGTTATTGTTTAAATTTGTGGCTTGAAATTGTATAGTTGTTTTATTTTCATTATTCTTCAGATGATGAAGGAAATGGAATAATAACCAAAATAATTACTCACCTTTTTCTGAATGTTGTCTTTACTTACTATTAAGAGAATTCCAAACCATTGTTTTATAAATCAGTTCTCTTCCAATTATTTTACAAGGCTTCAGACAATTTGCTTTTTCTAATGAGCAACAATTTTTGCGGCCATGTGACTTTCTGATTTCTTCATGCACAGTTGTCTTTTTTGGTTCCCTGTGCCGCTGACATCTCTGGTGTCTGTGAAGCTAAGTTAAGGTGACTTACTCCTTTTTCTGCCTAAAGTTGAGTCCATGGAATGCTACCAGGGAGACCAATTTTAAGAACAGCACACTGATGAACTCAAAATGTTCTTAAAGCAAAGGAAGAGACTTTTCCTTTTGGAGGAACGAAACATCTTAGGAGCTAATCAGTTCCAATATAGGTAGACTTCTCATGAACAAGTCACCTAAATTTCTGAACTTAAACATATAGTGATAGACACTATGAATTTTTAATCTGGATCACACATACATACATTCTCCACATACATAACAAACTTTTGATTTTAACTATTGATAAGATTAGATTAGAAAACACTCAACATTTTATCAACTCTAGGAGAGATTCACACAGACAATTATTCATTCAATTAATCAAATGATTCACCAAATTAATACTGTTACCTTTTCCCAAGTGACAAAGAATATGCAAGGTATATACTAAGTAAAAGTAAAAAATCCAAATAAAAATAAATGTGAAAAATTGAACCATTAGTTTATACCTTCATTTGGAGGATAACATTTAATATTTGAATATCGAATGTAATGTTTGTGACTCATCCAATTTCTCTATAAAATAAAAAGAATAAAATAGTATTTGCCTTATAAGAAGAAAAGATGGTAATAATAAAAGTTAAAATAAGTGTGCTCAGTTAGGGTAAGAAATAGTAGTCATGGGTCATGATAGCAAAAAAAGAAAAGAACTGATGTGACTCTTCAAATGTTATAGAATAAAACAAGTTTGTCAAGTAAAATAAAATCTACATAGCAGAAAAAATGGGCAACCAAATCAATCAGTTTCATTACTTTAATTAACATGCATTGATTAATTTTTTTCTAGATGTTTCAGTCCATGTTGGTAATATGAAGACTGAAGTAAAATCGTTTCATACAAAAATGGCTTGAAGACGTTAGAGTAACCTCAGTTGCCTAATGAAATGTACCACATCTCATCTTGCATAATTTTAGATTTAGTGACTGTTATTTATTGCCCCCAAAATATGTATTTTATGAAAGTAACCAATATGATCTTAAGTACGAGATTGTTACACCATTGTTTGCAGTAAGACAGTTTTCGTGATTAGAGAATCAATCCACTTGAAGAAGCATGTAGGAAGCGAGCTTCATGTGAAGTTTTTATTTACTCTTAAATTTTTTCTTTTCTGTACTGGGGATGGAAACCTGGGACATTCTATTTCAGAGTCCCCCCCCCCCATCCTATTTTTTACTCTTTATTTTGAGACAGTCTCACAAAGTTGCAGAGAGCCTCACTAAGTAGCTGAGGCTGGCAGTGGATCTGCAATTCTCCTGTCTCAGCCTCCCAAGTACTGGGATTACAAGCATGGGCCACTATACCCAGCTGTTTTAGATTTTTTAATCTAAAGGTCAAATGAAGCTGGGCGTGGTGGCACATTCTTGTAATCTCAGCATTTGGGAGGCTGAGACAGAAAGATCACGATTTGTGGACAGCCTCAGCTCCTTAGTGAGGCCCTTTGCAACTCAGTGACAATCTGCTCCAAATCTAAACAATAAAAAATATAGATCTGGGGGTTTAGCTCAGAAGTAGAATGTCCCTGAGTTCTCTCCCCAGTACCACAAAAAGAAAAAAGTTAAATGAAATAGAATCTAATTTTTTCCATTAATCGTTTTGTCTTTCATTTCAATATCCAAGCTCTTGAATATCAAAACTGTCACAGATTGTTTAGAAAAATATTTAAGCAGATAATTCTTATCCTAAAATTGGAAAATAAACTAGAATGACCACATTCATTGCATGTGAACTCTATTTTTATAATAAATACTTAAATGTAGAATGATAAGCATACATTGTGGAAAGAAGTGGAAAAAAGACTTATGCTTAAAATAATCTGTAGCTATAAAATTAACCCAGTATCATGAGATCTTATGGACAGAAACAAAATAATCCTCATTTCCTTATGTGATGAAGGTAAAGGAAATATCTGTATATTATTATTAATGTAGGCATTGTCCACTTGCATTTTAATGTGATTATGACAAATGAAATGCTATGTATTGTTGTTTCTATCAAGAGGAAGAAAACACTTACTTTAAAAATGCGCTTCCATGATTATGACCTTCCACATCTATTTGTATTGATCAACAGCTCAGCTGCATCCTTCAAGTTCAGACAGTTATGGGCATGTCTTGCCAACTGGGTTAATAGAGTGAATATCTGCATAAAATTTTGTCAGAACATGTATGATAAAATGCTCTCATTTAAAGAAAAAAAAGGTAAATACAGTAGTGATTCATGTGTGGTATATATAACCTTTGGTCCAAATTACTGTTGCTTTCCTTTTTTTGGTGTAAGAATGGTTACTGAATCCAAGGACATTCTACCTCCAAGTTATACCCCCAGGCCTTTTTATTTTTTATTTTTTAAATAGGGTGTCCCAAGGTTGATGAGAGTCTCCCTTGGTTGCTGAGGCTGGTCTCAATTCTGAGTTCCTCTGGTCTTAGGGTCACAGCCTTCCAAGTACTGGAATTACAAGCATGCACCATCATGCCTAGTTCTGATCAAATTTACTTGATTGCTGATGAAACCCCGGGGAAAAGAGATGAGTAGTTTAAAGAGCTATACTTCTTAAACTCTACTGAAAAACTGAGAACCTGAGCAATATTTCTCTTATAGTTAGATAAGAAAGTATGTATAAAGGGAGGAAGAAGTTTACTATCTTCAGGGAGGCATGGCTTAAGTTGGTAGAAGACTCCTGTCCAGATAAGCCTTCCATTAGGAGCTCTAACACATTGACAGGGGCACTTAGAATGCCATGCAGACACAGGCAGAAGCGACCTTCCTCAAACTTCACACTCTGCAATCTTCAAAAAAAAATTCAGCACTAAGGATGACTGGAATAGATGAAAGAAGAAGAGTTGGCCATTGGCCATAGGGAGAAGTTGTTCATATACGACATCACTGGAAAGCTTCCAGAAATTATGGAGTAAAATTTATCAGAGTGATCACAACCCCAGAATAGCAGTTTGGGGGAAGGAAAGTAGAGAAGGTATAAGTTGCATTTGGCATTTTGATGACCAATGCTTCAGTTTACCATAAAATAGTAGTCTATGCATAACAGACCTAGGTTCCTATGAAGAACGAGTCTCAGCAAATATAGTGTCTTGGACTATATTGACCACTATATTATCATTTAGAAACACAATATAAAAGCCAAGGTAGAACGATTATTCTTATGTGATTAAGTTTTCAATGGTTTATGGTTTAATGAGAGCCAAGACCAGATCAGAAATGCACCTCAATAATTAGGTAACACTGAATGTTATCAGGTAGCACCCATAAACCAAACAGATTCCACCCCTGATGGTTCCAATAGAGATTTGGACAAAGAGATGGGGAAAGTCAAGTGAACATCAAGGCATACTGAGAGTCACAAAGACTGGAACATATTTACTTTTACTGGGACTGAGATTGTGTCATCAGAGGTTAGCATTACTGGGAGCCATAGAAGAAAGGCCACCTAATATAGCTGTGAAGGGATGGAAGGGATGTTACTATTGGCAAAGATACAAAGCAAATGCTGAAACTGTGGAATGACTAACTACTCTGTCCTCCTGCTCAATGAGCTACTACTTTGTGCCCATCCAACCAGAAGCCAGCTGGTTAGGGAGCCTGGATGATGCATCCTATGTGGGTCAATCATCTGTCATTTTTTTTTCTCAAACATAGAATAGAAAGAGAAGGGTGGTGGGTAGAGAATAGCTGCTGGGAATGGAAATTAGAAAGCGTCTACAGAATAAGCTAGTAGATTAGGATAATTCATAACCTTCGTTCATCATTGCTGAGCAATTTCTACCCTTTGCATATGCTACAGCAAAAGTAGAATTTTAATGCAGCCAAGCTAGGTACACTCTAAATATGTTTTTTTTGTATACCTTCAAAGAACTAAAGATTTAGCTCTTCAAAGTAGGAGAGAAATACAAACATGTCATAATGAAACCCAATTTTTTAATAATTATTATGTATCAATAAAAGAAAGAAGATGTACAGGGAGTAAAGGAAACATTGATGGAATAAAACTTTATTAAAATATCACATTATGTGGATACTGTCAAATGCTTGCTGCCAATGACTTAATAATGAAGAACTTCCTAACCACAGATAATTTTTTGCCTGACTTTATTCACTAAGAATGTTTATTTTAAAAATCATTCATGTTCTTACATGCATAGACAGTCTATTTCTTTTCATTTATGAGTAATATTCCACTGTGGTTTTACTGCAGTTTGTGTAATCATCTCTTGATAAAAATGTGTTCATTTCTAGGTTTGATCTCTCAGAAAGAGATGATGATGGTGGTGCTGATGTTTGTGTTAGAGACTGGGTATGTAAATAACTAATGGTTATCAGTTTAATTATCCTACATTCTTAACAATGTAATTTCCCCATATATACATATACATATTTTATGCATTATTAAAATTGTTAAAAATAGAAAGTTTCATGAATTTTTAAAATATGGTAGAATTGAGCTGAGTGGACTTTTTTGGTATAACTGAATAAAGAAATAAGTGATTTTAAGTTAGAATATTACTTATACTTTAATATAACTGAAGTAATAAAAACAATAGTTAGGCAAAAAAATTGCAATATCCTCTTATACTAGACGTATTATATACAAATCTGTGTTAATATTCTAAGTGTGAATAGTGTATTTTGCATATAAGTGTTTTGATCTGGGCTATACACAGTTTCACAGTTGAATTTACATCCTGCTTTGCTCAATTAGCGTAATTTAGAGAGCCTAAATATTTGTTTTACAAAATAGTGTCCTGTAAAAAAAATTACGTGAAACACACACAGAAAAATAGAATTTCTACAACTCCTAAAATCTAAAACACTTGTAAATATCTCTGGTGGTTGTTACATATCCATCGTCTTGTTATTGAATTAAGGTAACATTTTTGGTCTTCATACATTATTTTTTTCAGAGACAGAAACAAACATTTATTTGGGAAAATGAGGAATTCATGTTCAAGAGAGAATACAGACTACCTCAATAGTGTGAGAGGCCTTCATAGATTATTTAAACACGAATTAGGAAAACCTCCTTTAATCCCAAGTTTGTAGACATTAATTGATTTATTTATCTCCAAGTTTTTCCACAAAAATGCAGCTTTGTAGATAAAATAAAATGTGATGGTGGTGGCAGTGGTGCTGGTGTGTGTGTTAGAGGCTGGGTATATAAATAATTAATGGTTACCAGTTTAATTACTCTATATTCTTAACAATGCAATTTCCCCTACATATATATATATATATATATATATATATATATATATATATATATATATATATATATGTAATATGTATAAATTTGGGGAATATAATATGTAATATGTAACGTATTGTGCAATTATACCCATTTCTCTTTTTTAGATATTTTTCTGGTACTAGGAAGGAATCCAGGGGCACTCTACATCTGAGCTATAACCCCAACACAATTTTTTATTCTTTATTTTGAAACAGGTTCTCACTGAACTGCGAAGGGCCTAAGTAGCTGAGGCTAGCAGCAAACTGCAATTCTCCTGTCTCAGCCTTCCAAATGCTGGGATTAAATACCCATTTCTCATGCAAACAATGTGATTCATGGTACTGGGGGTTGAACCCAGAGGCATTCTACTTCCAAGTTGTACTCCCAGCTCTTTTTTATTTTGAAACAGGTCTCTAAGTTGCTGAGAATCTCACAAATTGCTCAGACTGGTCTCCAACCTGTGATACTTCTGTCTCAGCCTCTCAAGTACTGCATTACAGGCACAAGCCACCATGCCTGGCTGGTGGTCTGACTTTATGCTAGGAAAAAAAGTGTGTGTGTGTGTGTGTGTGTGTGTGTGTGTGTGTGTGTGTGTGTGTTTTCTAGACCCATGTCTGTAATCTATTACTAATGTGACTGATTAAATTACTAAAACTTTCAGGATTTAATTTCTTTTAAAATTTGCTGCAAAGAAATTGGACATTTTTATTGTGAACCAAGCATTTTACACCTGATAATCTCAAATTCTCAGAATTATCTGTCAAGAGAATTAAGAAATTTGCTTAGGACTATGTCGGTACAAAGTGAAGAAGCTGAACAAACTCTTACTGTTTTTTTCTCTACTGTATGTGGCTGGTGTCAGAGAAGTGGTTAGAAACATGGGCTAGAGTCATATAGATTACATTTATAATTTGTTCTTTAGCCTACAGAAATAAAGAATATATTGACAAGACTTGAAATAGAAATATGACTAACTGATACAACCAAATTAATTCTACTTCTATTTTAAAAATTTAATTCTATGCATAGAATGAAGGACAGGTTAAAAAAAAGAATGAATGTATACTATTTATGTTCAATAAAAAAATTGTTAAAAAAAGAAAGAAAAGATGCTACCCTATCGTGTCCTTGATTGTTAAATCATTTTGAATCATTTCAATCCTAGTCAGTCAGAATAAATGCTTACTTGCTGTATTGTTCCAAAAATGTCAATCAACAAAATAAATATTTTGATGAAAAAAAAAAGAATTAATGTATCTAAAGAGTTCAGTATTTTGAGAGAAATTGTATTTCCTTGGTGGAATTGGAAAAAAAAGGCACAGACAAATCTGAGAAAAACTTAGCAGGAAACATCAACAGGTACAAGATATGATGTCAGGATGTGTGTAGCACTGAGATTTGCCTTAACTAGCTGAATTTTCCATAGTGATGCTTATAAGCCATTATTTTTCTTTCATTATATGCTAAGGCAAATTCCTTCCAAACTTTTATATATGGTCTATAGATTCTAGTCAGTTTTTCATAGTTGTTGACAATTAGCCCCAGATTGCGAAATATAATATTAAATGACTGGTGCTTTCATTTTTAAAGAGTAGTATTTCAAATAAAATTAAAGTAAAAAATGTTACAGCTGCTTTTTATTTCACTTTTAGAATTTGCTGTTTGCTATTTTTATGGCTAGTTCTAAAGGTATTAGAGTTTTTTATATACACATTATAGATGGTCCTTCCTGAGCACCAGCTAATCTTGTTTGGGTGAATAATTGTGGCTTTGGGTTTAGTTTTGTTTTTGACACACCATGTAGCAAATACCACAATTACACAGTCATATATTACAGGAGGTGGCATATAATATCACTCAAATGTGCACTGAATTTAGATTCAGCCTACTTCAGATGGACTTAAATATGTCATTTCAGTTTCCATCTGCACTTGTCAAATATATATGAAATATAAAAAGTGCATGATTTTTCATGAGTGTTTTCCAGCCACAAAATAGAATCATATATTTTTAAATACACTGCTTTCTAACAAGTTCCTTTCAGAAGATGCACGTAATTGGAGATGAGGATCTGAGTAATAGTCTATATCATGCATAATGTGTTAGATGTAACACTATAAACAAATTGTGCTTTCATTGTGTCTGTTTTATATACAGACACACAGGGAGGGAAAAACTTGAACCTGAGCTAGGTATTCTGCAATGTGATGAAGAGGGTCAAGATCCCCAGATTTAAAACAGTCATGTTAATTAATTGTGGCTTGATGGAAAACAAAAGAATTTTTGAAACAATCAGTTGGCTTGTTATGTTGTTTATCAGATAACATGTTACATTTGTCTTGTTCTGCTGACTTGAACTTATCAAGACTTGAACATACCTTTTTTATTTTTTTTCCTGAAGCTCTGTTACACAACAGATGGGATGTCTAACATCCTTTTCTATTTAAAACATGCAAGTTCTAATCAACAGGAGGGTTTTAGAATGTTAAACCAGCCAGCCATAAGAAATGTGTCATGCAGTTTCCTGTCATTCTAATTAATTAGATAGCATTATTTGTTGTCCCCAATGAACCTAAATGAGCTCAATGCTGGGATAATAGCTTTGTTTCTATCAAAGGTTTGTTTTTATTTTATTTGCTTGGATTGAAGCAAAAAATGAATTATGCTGTGACTATCCTAAATTCATGAGAATTATAATTTATATATGAATCTTAAAGTTTTTTCTCATAGCCATATAAATACTATAACATGTCTAATAATTAATAAGATCTATTGCATAGGTTCTGAAACTCATTGACTTATTGCCCCCTTTGAAGAAGAAATGCTAAGCCCTGCACTAGGTGTTTCCACTGCCCCCCCCCCTTTTTTTTTAATAGAGCCGCCCCCGTCATTGCACCTGAGGCTACTGTGGCTATCCTGCATCATTCCAACGTTCTGTTGGTGGGCAGGATCACTCACTTTGGAAATCTATGATCTAGGGTATATTACATTTTTTTCTAAGAAGACACTTATATAATCTTGTTAGTAACATCTAAGAGTAACCATTTACTATAATACATCTCAAAAAATGCCACAAACTCCATTATTGCATTAGAAGGATTTCCACCATCTCTGTGCCATAATGAGGTGTGCACTAAAAACAATACATGCCTTCTCTTTGCTAGTGCTTCAGATCTGTCAGTAACCATGCTTTCTCTTCTGCTCATTCCTCTACAGGTGAAAACCTACACATCTGTCAGAGTTTGCATTGTGTGCATGGAGTCTTCATCCTATCCCTCAGTTTCTAATTAAAGTTTTGCATAACATTTTCAAGCACAGTTGCACATTTTTCTTGTTATCTTATTTCAGTGCTTATAATGATTACTAAACCAGGACTGGCAAACTTTGTCTATACGAGGCTGGATAGTAAGCAAACTAAAACCAAATAAAATTAACAAAAATTCAGACTGGGTACAATGGCACATGCCTGCAATCCCAGTACTTGGAAGGCTGAGACAGAAGGATCACAGGTTCAATGTCAGCTTTAGAAACTTAATGAGATGCTCAGCAACTTAGCAAGAAGACCCTCTTTCAAATAAAAAATAAATAAAAATAGGGCTAGGATATAAGTTAGAGGTGGAACTTCTCTAGGTTCAACTCTACAGCATAAACAAACAAACAAACAAACAAACAAATAAATATTAAAGTTCCAGGTTTTGCAGGTCATTCATTCTCTGTCACAATCACTCAGCTGTACCAGTGTGATGTGTATGCAAGAAGCTACAGAAAAGGCATAACTAAATGTTCATGGCTACAGTTGGACACCCTCCACATTTATCCCCTTAAGACGTTATCCCATGCTTTATCTTACTTGGCAGATAGTTCTGTCATAGTAATTTTCATATTCTTAGAGTAGAGAAAGTGCAAAAAAGAAAGTGATATCAAGAAAATGGAAGTAAAATGCAAATCACCTATGTTGCATGTGCAACTGTTCTGTATTCAGAAATCATAGGAAAAGCAGAAGTTAAACTAAAAAAAAACTTATAGTGTAATTCACTGTGTTTGTAAGAATTCATAGTCATTTACTATGAGGGACACAAACAGTAAGGCTGAGTAGAAAAACTTCCACATGTTTTAATACCAAGGTAAACATATATCTTTGGTGATAGAGTAACATATGGGATCCTTCAACCTCAGGAATTAGAATGGTTTCTAAAGACTCAACACAGTTGGTTTTTGAGATTGTATGAAGACTACTTCCTATTATCTAGATAAAAACATATATTGAAATACTTGCCATCTTGACTTCATTCTCCAAACCTATTTAGAAAAGAAGCACGTATACAAATAAAGAACTTAAAGTCCTTAGAGATGACCTTCACTTCATTGAGGTGCATTCTTTCTATGCCTAGAATGTTGAGAGTTTTCCTCAGGAAAATATACTAAACATTATCTATTAAGATATTCAAGTGTGGTGTGATTGCATTATGTTTTATAATCTCAGGGCTTGGAAGGCTGAGACAGAAGGATCACGGATTCAAGGGCAGCCTCAGAAAATTAGTGAGGCTCTCAGCAACTTAATGAGATCCTGTTTTGAAATAAAAAGGTAACATATGACTCGTGGTATAACTCAGAGGTAGAATGCTTCAGGGTTCAATTCTCAGCAAAATGCACATACACACACATGTGCACACAAACACACGACAATGTTAAAATAATTATTGTTTTTCATTTTATTAAATTTCCCAATTTCTTCAAAATATTGCTGGCAGATACAGTATAAAGAAGATTGTTCCTCCTTAAAAATTGATTCCAAGTTGAATTTTTGACCAATATTCATACTCTAAATAAAATATATAGCTCGTTTTGTATGATGCAAAGAAAAATATAGGGACCGACTGTTATTTATTCACAAAAGTGCAACAAGTTCTGGCATTCTGACAAGAATATATAGTTTTGAAAATTTCAGATTTTAATATCAGTAGTTTCAGTGGAAAGAAAAGCAAATAGATAAAAAATAGTCTAGGGATAGTAAAAAATAAGAATCTAGACATTGTGTGTGAGGTAATAATTATATTGACTTGAGAGTCATATACAAAAGATCTCATCTGAAGTTATTACATGGAAGAACATCTTTGACTCTCCTAAAATGAAAAGAATAGAGTAGAAAGTCAACTGGACAAACTTTCAGCAGCATGGAGGCCACATTTTCATTCTGATTTTGCTCAAAATATATTTAATATATTAGACTAATTTGTGATTCTGTGGATATATTTCTCTGTCTTGAGATTGAGCAAAGATTCAGAACCTATTTACATTTTTTATAGCTGCAAAGCTATTCTTTTATGAGTGAGGTTTTGTTCAACTTAAATGAGTGTTATGTCAGAATGATGACACAATTGAGCTTGTATTCATATTCACAACAATAAACCATAAAAATATTTAATTTTTGTTTATAATATCTGTTTTTTAGGATTTATGTGGGTATTTTTACTTATATCCTCTATAAACAAACTTGCTCAAAGATATTTTACAAATAGAAATGCTTCACACTTTTCCAATAATACAATATGAATATTGACTAACTTTCTATAAACATGAGTATTAGCTAAATTCCTGTGAATGTGAATCTTGGCTAACTTTGTGACACTGTTGTTTCTCATACTGGAAAGTAGATTTACTAAAACTCACACAACTTCTAAAGATATCATTAAATATTGGAATATAATATTTTCACAAAACATACCTATATACGTGTATCATTACTAATAATGAAATCCATTATTTGTAATTTTAAACATTTTAACTTAATACTTTCTTGGTTTTTAAAGAGTGGCTTATCTACTGCATTCTAGTGATTATTAGATGCTTAGTCATAATCAACATGAAAAGTAAAAATTTTTGAAAAGAGATAATAAAGAAAAAATCAGTAAATATCTTAACAAAACTATTTATTAGACAAAGCCTTTCCTACAAATTTAAATAAAATTTAAGGAGAGTTTGGCAAAATACAGATGACCCATTGTCGGATGATAAAAATGCATATATATATGTACACTTCTTCTTTCTTGTCTCCTGTCATTTAGGGAAGAACAAATATAAGCAAATGATGTGCAAAGAAAACTGGAAAAAAACAATTTAGGAGACAAGGTAAATTTAGATCATTCCCTAAGGGTAGCACAGATTTTCTGAGATAACTGATAGACAAAATGAAATCTATAGTGTTTGTGCCAACAATGAGAGTGTTATATTTTTGCCATAGGATCAAACAGATATAGAGAGTGGCAGAGTCATGGGAATGTAGAAAAACATTTGATTCTTGGCTTAGGAAAAAAGACAGTTTTTAAAGAATAAATTTACTAAAATAATCATGTTGTATGACTTGTGACTACCTTGGACACCAATTGTGAATTGATTCACAGTGAAACTGAAAACAATCCTAACTGATTTCTGCATGTTTATAACCTAGCATTAGTATTACTAAGTAGAAACAAAGGGGGCTAAATTTTTCCATATCAGTAATACAAGAAGTATAGAGGATATATTATTTTTTTGTTTTCTGCATAACAAATTACTGCAAAAGTAAAATCAGTAACTTATTAGCTTATAGTTTTGTTCATGAAGTCATGCCATAATTCTCTATTGCAAGCTTGAAATCAAGCTGTGTTCTGCCTGAGTTCTTGTGTGAAAGCTCAAATTCATTCATGTGGTGGGCAGACTCAGTTCCTTGCAGTTGTAGGACTTATTTATAGAGAAAGGGACATAAAGAGCTTCAGAAACTCATAAAGACACTTATTTGTACATACCAGCATATGGCTCAGACCAACACGCCTGTGCTGCCGTTGATAATGAGTTATTGGATCGTATCACTTCCTGTGTCTAATGGGCTTACATCATCAATATGTTTGTGGTTACTGATAAGTGGTCTAGTAAGGTTTGATAAGCCTGCTGAAGACTAATCTACAGAAACCCTATCAACCTTTTCACATGTAACGTGCTTAGCTATTGCATATGTAGTGATGAGCCTATTCGGTATACAACTCGGATTCAGCTAATTAATTCCAACCCTTATTTTTGCTCACTGAGGACCAGTAAATGACTCTATGGCCTTTTCAGCATCTGAACCAACATCTAGAGTCTCCTATTCCATTTCTGGACTTGGTTTGTTATCCTGGTTCCCTGATCATTTACAGGTTGTTGTTTCCTAATTGTTTGAGATGATCAAATTATAAGACTTGTGTATTGTCTATTATACTTGTTTGACATAAATTGTTATCAGTGTTAGTCTAGTAAACTTGTTAGAATTTATAGTTAGAAGTGTTAATGTGAAGTGTATTGTTTGTTGGTGCTCATTCATAACTTACTGCTTTTGGCAAAGCAGCCTCACAGCATCCAAAACTAGTTTAACTTAGAGAATTTTCTAATAATTTCCTGTGCACTATAAGCTTCAGGTTTTGAATAAACCCTGAAGAAACAAATTTTCTGTGATGTGACTTACTGGTCTTAGGACTTTGTGACCCCTCGCTCTCAAAACCTGAGGTCCTATTTTCTCTCACAGCTGTTGGCTGAGGACTGTGCACGCTGCTGAGTCCTTTCTCCTTAGGAACTCAGATCAAGGATATCTCCTCTCTTGTACAGTGACAAGAATGCATCATTCTGACTTATTTTCTGTGTCCAAATAGAGAAAAATATCTTCTTTTAAATACAATTTGAAAAAGTGCATCTAAGATTGTCTTTCTTTTTGAATGTCAACTGTGCTGGAAAACATACCCTTTCCATAGAGAAAAATCCATCAGATTCACAATCCTAGGGATTATGTAGAGCATGGCTTTATGATTCTGCTTACTACAGGATTCTAAAGCCTGATGACTTCTCCTACATCTTAGCACTGCTTATTTTTAGTTATGTGATCTATAGAAACCACTTGATTGGTTCTTTCTACAGTCTTATTATCTTAAAATTGGTGCAATACTATTCCAAGGAGTAATTTCAATTTATAATATTCATTCCTCACTGTATGTTACATATTTTTTATTTTTAAAATGTATTATTTACAAAAGGATACTGGAAATTAAACCTAGGAGCATTCTATCTCTGATTTACATCCCAGCCCTTTTTATTTTTTGGTTTTGAAACATACAAGATCTAGCTAGGTTGCTAAAAACTTCTCTAAATTGTGGAGTCTGGTTATTAGCCTACAATTCTTCTGTTTTAGCTTCCCAAATACTGTGATTATAGGTGTGCAACACCACACCTAACTTACATGTTATTTTTATTATTATTCATTTAAAGTAAAAGATAGCCTGGCTACGAAAAGGATGTTTTGAACAAATATTTCAAAATAAATCTGTACCTTTAAATGAGCATGAGATACTTTAAATATTACTATTTTTTTCTGGGTACATTTTAGTTTTAATGACCCTCCCAGGATGGCAGGCAGCATCTTCCATGTATAAATGTATATATGTATACATGGATAAATGTATACATTTAGAGTACAATTTAACGTACACATTACCAAGGCAACCACTTCATTTACTGTATCTGCAGAAACAACCATCTTGCATAATTCTGGTGAGAAAAACAGCTATTGAATTCATTGAGAAAAATGCATCCATTTCTAAAGGTCAAAAAATAAATAAAATAAAAATTTCAAGGGCAAGAGTAAATTTGCCTAAAATTTAACTTATTCACTGAATTTATATAATTACCCCTGAATTCTTGTATGACTCCACTTTTGAATCAAAATTAATCCAGCTACAAAAGCTAAAATTATACATTTCTATAGCCCTTTTATTTTGACCATATAAAATGCATTTGCATAAAATCCTGCATACTGATTATTATCTATCTTTCCTCTCTTTCTTCAAAATCATACTTGAACAACTTTATACAAGTAGCTTCTGGTCTGGCCAAAAGAGGCACATTTTTTATTTTTCAGTATCAGTTCTTTTTAAGAAAAATAATTTCTCCTCTATATTGAAAGCACATCCCTTATGCCTTAGTTTGTGATTTCTGTTCTCTATTGTTATAATCTAACAGTATTTAAAAAGCATGAGTTTTTTTTATCAAAAGCTGTTAAATTTAAGTACCACACCCATGTTCTGCTATAAGAGAGCCTGACTTGATTAGCTGGTCACCCATTCTAGAAACTAGAATTTTATTGCCTGTTGAGAATCAATATTAATGCTGATTCTTGAAATCTGTGAGTTTAATAGTAAAAACGTGAACAAGTAATAATTACTCTTTAATATCCTACTGCTAGACTCTGCTCTGCTGTTAGGGTGTTTCCTTTGTAGGAAAAATACATCAGTCTATATTTTTCAAGGTGCTTTTTTCTCAGTAGCAATTAGGTTATATCCAGTCTATTTTACTCATAAACTTTGCCCTATCCCAGTAGATAATTTTCTTTCTTCTTTTGGCCCTTATTATTTCTCATGTTTTTAAAAAGTCTTGACAATCCTTGTCTGGTGAAGTGATGACAAATGTCTGCATATCTATGTGTGGAGAAGTGGGAACTCTTAATACATTGTTGATGGGATTACAAATTAGTGCAACCACTTTGGAAAACAGTATGGACTATTTTCAAAGAATGGGAATGAACCTACCATATAATCCAGCAATACCATATCTGGGTATCTACCCAAAAGGATAGATACCAAACTAACAAACTAATTCATGTGTATTTATGTCACAGAATTCACAATTGCCAAACTATGGAACCAGTCAAGATGTCCATAGACAGATGAATAGATTACAATACTATGGTATATACACAATAGAATTTTACTCAGCCACAAAGAAGAAAATTCACTTGCAGGGAAATGGATGGAACTCAAGAACATTCTGTTAAGTGAGATTAGTCAGTCACAATATGTGGAAGCTAGGGGGAAAAGGGTCATAGGAAGAAATCTAGATAAAGAAGGAAAAACCATAGATGAGCAAATAAGGCAACTTAACTAAGGGTGATGGAAGGGGGAAGAGGAAAATTCCCTAATGTACATGATGTACATTCGCAAATATATCAAAGTCAATCACTAAGCCAAACATGAAAAGGAGGGAGGGGGAGAGAATGGGGTGGCAATCAGAGAAGGGCTAATGAGTGATGTGTGCATGTATGCCTCTACCATCTTGTACCCATTAAGATGTCTGACTACAATGCACCAATAAAAAGTAAATAAAATAAAAGAAAGGATAAAATAGAACTAGGGATGTAGGTAAAGGCTAGAAACCTTTTATCTTCAATACCTAGCCCCATACACAAAAAATTGACAAATGTTACTAATTACACAGTATCAAAATGGAAAGAAGGTCTGAAGAAATTTGAACTAAACTATACTCTGCAATAATCTTGTCTAATGGTGAACAATGAAGCATATTTTTTGTTCTAAGGATATTTAATTTTCAGCATAAATGATAAAAATTGACAAATGCATGCTGTCAAAAGTTTCTATATCACTTCATAGATTATATTTTCAATACATTAATTTTGTCCTAAAATTATAACTAAAGTGTCAGTCATCTAAAAGACATTTTAAAATCAAGATTTCTTATGTAGGCACAGGAGTTCTTGCCTATATTTTTAAAACATTGTTCACAGACCACTTTTGGTAATAAATAAGTAATGTTTTATGTTTATTATGTTTGTTTGTGATATTTTAATTTATTTAATGCAAATACTATGGTCTCACTGTATTTACCTTAAATCAACTCACCAGATGATTTTTTTCTACTATACCTCATACAATGTTGGCAAAAAATTCACAATCTTGTTTTAAAAAATCAAACATGTTTGGCTCTATGTCAATTAATTTGATATTTCAGGTTATAGAAAAACACATCAAGTACAAATTAAAGTAACTAAATACATTCTGGATTTCAAGAAATTCTAGTTCACTTAGATCAGTTATTTTGGATTGATTATGGTGTCAATCGTGCAAAATGGGAGATTAGTTTGTAGATTTTTTTAAAAGAAAATGGAAACATTTAGACCTGGCATGTGTCATGACATAGAACATTCCAAGATCAAAAAATTCCAAATAACCATAACTACTAAAAGATGATTTCCATAGCAGTCAGTCTCACCTTACTTACGACTTAAAAAAATTAAAATCATTCAGAAGTACATGTGCCAATGCCTAGAACAGGGGTGATTTTGACCATGATATTAATTCTCTGTAGCTGTAGCCAGAACTGGGAAATAAGGGTATTATTTTATTGAAGAATTCAGAAAGATGGAATAGGAATTACAGAGTCATTGTTAGTTAGTTTGCACAGAGGCATAAAATGTACACACAGAACACACTGTATCCTGAGCAGTTACATAAATCATGTTGATCTAACAAGCCTCAAACAAGGGAAGCCAGACCCTTGTCTTGTCTCTAAAGACTTCCTCTGCCTTTCGGTTGAGCCCCTCTCTTTCCAGGCTGAGTTGTCATGAAACTTGTCTCGCACATTAATCTCCAATAGCTAGGTAACAAAGGTAAAATCAGCAAAGGCATTACCGTCTTCCAGGGGAATAGGAAGATGAGATGCTGTGCTCATGCAGCAAAGCTGAGCAAAACAGACACGAGCAAGATAAACAATCACTGGGCGCATTTTCCTCCACAAATATTTTCATCAAGCCACAGGGGCCCAAAGGAGGAACTTGCAAGAAAAACGCAAGTGAAAAAAATAAAATGTACTCACAATTTTAGCGTTTGTTGAGACAAAGTAATTACAGAGACATCATGCCCAATTACAAAACAAACACTCAATTGTCATAAAGTATTTAGAACGCCAAGCAGTTTGACCAGCATCCTTTCATTCAACACAGTCCAGCTCAGGGGCCTCTTTCTTCTTGTTTGGGAAAGTCAGACACTGCACTCCATAATTGCATTGCTTGTTCACTTTGCCCTTAAACATTTACCACAGAGAATTAAATTCTCTAAGAGTTCTTGTCTTGCTACTCAGAAAGAGCTGATGACTGGCCCAATTCCAATTTCAGGCACTTTCTTATTCCTTCATAACCGCATGTGTTTCCTTCTCATAACATATTGACCTTAGGCACACAGAGGAAAATTTACTATTGCTTAAAAATTTGCTCAAAACTTGCTGCACAATTTATGTTAAATATGTCTTTCAAAATATGTTGAACATTCAGAAATTGAGAGGTGGTATTAGAAGATTCATTTGAAAACTAAATTCAGACCCATGCCTAAAATGTGTATTTTTGTGAACTATAATTAATACATAGAGGATGCTAGAGGTCTATTATATACCATATGCTAGATTTTTCAGATTCTATTTATTCTGGTATCTAAATTCCAAAAAAAATTGTTAGTAGTTAAAAATATAATGAATTAAGCCGGGCATGGTGGCTCATGCTTGTAATCCCTGCGCTTGGGAGGCTGAGACAGGAGGATCGCACGGGTTCGAAGCCAGCCTCAGCTACTTAGTGAGGCTCTTAGCAACTTAGTGAGACACTGTTTCCAAATAAAATATAAAAAAGGTCTGGGAGTACATCCTGGAGGTAGAAAGCCTCTGGGTTCTACCCCCAGTACCATAAAAAAAAAAAAATATATATATATATATATATATATATATAATGAATTAATATTTGAAGTCATTGTATTCATAACAACAAAATATTAATAAAAGTTACATATGGGCTATGATATATAGGACATAGGAAATTCTCCAATAATTATAACTGTTTTTGCAGTCTTGAACATTAAAATCTCACTCCTAGGTGGAGACATAAAAATATAAGACCATCTATAAATTCTCAGAAGTAAAATGTGGCAATAGGCATTAAGTTTTTTTTTTAATTTTTCTTATCAATATTTTAATTCTTTATTTATTTTTTTGGTGGTACTAGGGGTGGAACTCAGGGGCTTTCTACCTCCAGGCTATACTCCCAGACCTATTCAATATTTTATTTGGAAACAGAGTCTCACTAAGTTGCTGAGAGCCTCACTAAGTAGCTGAGGCTGGCTTCGAACCTGTGTGATCCTCCTATTTCAGCTTCCCAAGCATGGGGATTACAAGTGTGCGCCACAATGCCCAGCAAAATTTTACTTCTTTTAAACCAGTTTTAATTTTGGTGTGAAATGTTCCAATCCTGCAAAAACTGGAGCATAAAGTTATACACATATATACCAAGTACTAAACATTTGTATGTATTTTAAAATTAGCATGTTTATCTACTATTTTTTAAAAATTTCTAGATAGCATTTTAATAATGTAGTAGATAACACAGCACTCATCTCAACTTATTTTCCTTCGTTTTTCATCCTGCCCGAATATCAGTTTAATTCTAGAAACTATATATCTTTTCCATGTATATTTTAAATAGTAAATGTTTGCATACCACTTTGTTTTAGATAAATTGTAATATAATTATCACTTTCAGTTTAGAGTTTTTACTTAGTGTGCCTGCAAAACTGGTCCATGTTTCTAATGTAGATTCCCATCATCCATATTGAACATCATATATTTAGTATCATTAATATCACATTTTATCTATGCATGTCTTATTTTTATGAACATTTTATTTTTTGTATTGTTTCATATGAAATTGCCTTACTGAACTGCATTGTTACAGGAGGCTTAGTCTTTAGAGAACAAGACAGAGGCTAGAGTAAGATAAAGCAGGTCTTTTTACTTAGTAGTGAAGGTCCAGTGAGCAAAAGCTCCAGATCTAAGCTCTGAATGGCATCATTATACATATTACATAGCCCCAGAGACTCAGGTTCTAAGTCAATAATAGGCAGGGTACTAAAATAGGGGTTCAGGTCAGGTTTCATTTTTCTTCTTGAGAGAGATTTCCTGTAATAGTTTGAATGTGACCAGAACTGGGGATCTACTTGATTGAGAATTTAGAATCATCTTGGGCTCCACATTGTTGGGGCTAGATGGTGCCATCTTGCTGAGCTTACCTGCCTTATCCTGTGGTTTTTAGCTGCCAGGAAAGGCCCTCCTTTATTTACCTCTGAGGAAAAGGGCCTGCGAAGAAAGCCTTATTCTCCTTTCTTGTCCCTACGCTTGTATTCAATAACTATCTTAAAGAACATAGCTAAACTCCTGCTTCATTCTTCCCCTTTTAAGGTTTCTCAACATAATGAGAACTTCTCAATTTTTGAAATAATTTTCAGTTAGAGTCATGTTTCTCAACATAATGAGAACTCAATTTTTGAAATCATTTTCAGTTAGAGCCATAAGTATGGCATTGGAGGTAAATAATGTTTAGCTATTGAGGTTTTTTTTTTTTTTGGTGGTATTGGGGTTCCTGGAAGCCCTTCTATCTCCGGGCTACACTCCCAGACCTATTTTTACATTTTTATTTGGAAACAGGGTCTCCTAAGCCAGCGCGCGCGGCTGGCTTCGAACCTGCGCGATCCTCCTGTCTCTGCCTCCCAAGCGGGGGGATTACAAGCGTGCGCCACCACGCCCGTCCCTAGCTATTGAGTTTTTTATGATGGGGTCACCTATCCCACATTGACTGTCTACTCTTGGTAACGTGTGGTCCACCAGACATTATCCCACTTAAGATAGGGCCTAATGTGAGCATAAAGTAAATCTAAATTAAGGTAGTGATATTCGTAAGTCTTTGTGAGCTGCCATCTGATAACCATAGGGATGATAGTTTTGGGTCACATTAATGGTGAAGATTGCTGAGGCTGGCTGCAACAACTCTATTAGTCTTCCCCACAAGAAGAAAACAGTCAATTGTTTCCTCATCTGAGTAATATCATGTCAAATTGGGCAGACATATAAGTGCTAAAATTAAGAACACTAAAAACTCTACTAATAAAATCAACTCTAGAACTCTTCTGACATAAAATCTAAGAGTTCAATTCTGTGACGTGAGATGTGACACTCCTCAATCTTCTTTCATGCATGAACCAGTCACCTTCCAGGTGTGAATGGAATAAGGCAGGTTGTCTTTTTTAGGATTAGCTTGCTTGGCACTTCAGGTTTTCTGGAGCAGATTCAGTTGTCTTTGGGGTTGTTAGCTCCGGAGCTATTGATGTCAGGTGGCTCTGTTGGATCCAGGCTGCAATATCCTCAGGTTTCACTGATGTTGTGGTAGTAAGAATAATAATGAAGGGCTATCTCCATTCTTCCTTGAAGGAATCCTTACTCTAGTCTTTGACTCATACTTGGTTTACTGGTTCACAGGAATGGATTGGGGGTACTTAAACTAACTGGCATTTTATATAGCACCAATTTAGGTAGGTTATGGGTGACCTCTTCTGGTTTCTTCATATGCCTATGCACTTTTATTTCTGAGTTTTAAGTAAATTTATTTTTTAAGGTTTTAATCCTTATAGAGCTAATCTATTTTCCTATGTAATCTGACTAGTATCAAATACTTGCTTAGCTATATCTTCTATATAATAAAATTAATCAACTCTATGTTTTTAAAAAAATAGGCAATATAGCCTAAAAATTAGCATATTGACTACTAAGATCCTGTCCATAGGTACTACTAATTTGCTTATTATGAGGGTTATTTGTGACTGTCTTTTGTCTTTACATGTTTGGCAGAGTCATATGTAAATCAAACATCTTGCTTTTCTTTTAGGTAGTTAGTGGTACTGAATTTGCAAAACCGCAAGGGAGACAAGTTTAATTATGTAGTATTTTATAAAGATGCAAAAGTTTTAGGCATTAGTTTCATATTGTTTTTGTGTGTACCAGCTTAAAATAAGAAAAACCTATTATAAATTATAAGGTAAAATATAAGGGGTAGCCAAAGTCAAATGACATCTAGTTAAATTATCTAGGTGGTTTTTAAATGACTCTATGAGTGTAACTCTTTTTATTCCATAATGTCATACTTATCTCTGCTTAAACTTTCCTAGGTAGCCTTATGTGGGGCCACCATTACATTTTATAAAATTATTTTACACTGAAGGTTAGTCAAGTTTACTTACGGTTACTCTAAGAAACTTTGTAAAGCTTTTCATCTGCCAGTTATGCCATGTGCCAGAGTGGGCCGTGGTCTTGCTGGCCATTTGGTTTTCCATGAAGCATAGGGGATATTTTTAACTTTGTTGACTCTTCTTTTGGCAGAATATTTGCTGGTGGCTTCCAGTCTCCGGGGCCTTCATGATTTTTCTCTTTCATGAGGTCAGATAACTCACCAGAGTTTCAGGGGCCTTCAGCAAGGTCCCATTACTCCCTGGTTCCTAGTTAACCTTGTAGGGTATGGCCAAAATATTCATTGTTTTTTCCTTAGTTATTTTCTGAGTGTTCTCCAAATCCCAATTGTTGATCAAGTAGTAAGTTAGATTTACTAGTCCTTGTTAATGAATGGCTATCATATCAAAATACTATGTATTGACAGGGAGGAAATGGGGAGGGAGAGTGCCAAGAACATATGCATGTATGTCATTGTCAACATAATTTACATTACAAAATGAGAAAAGAGTGTACCAGTAAAATCACAAAAAAATAAAAAAGACAAGAAAAGACACTATTTAACTTATTATACTATAAGTTGTACTTGTGGAAATATTTAACAGACTACTGTTATAAAGATTTATAAGAAAAATGTAAAACAAAACTATTAGGCACAAAACAAATCCAGTCTTTATAATAGTTTTGACAATATTTGATGATATAAACAAATCCCCATCTAAATTTGACACATATATATGATATTTATATATATTTATATATACCTGATATTCAGGTTTTTTTTTTAATCAGGGTGTCATGGTTTGGAATGTGAAGCATTAGGGCACATTTAATTATCTTTGCTGAAAACTGGTTATAATGTAATTTAGGAACACAAAAATAGAAACTAAAAAAATGTAGCAGTATTAATAGATTTTTTGTTTAGAGGAAGCCAGCTTGGTAAATTGTTCTCTTAAGGTTTTTATTTTAGAAGGTATTTAGGAAACATATACAACTTACAAAAACATTAGCAATAACTGACATTACAATTACATATATATTAACCTAACCCTTATTATTGAAGTGAAATTCAGAATTTACTACTCAGTAAGATAGCTATAATTTTATATAAGTTAATGGAACTAACAAAAATAAAATAGCTATAGACCCTTCATAAGTCTAGTTATATGAATAGGTACAGGTTTATTATCTAATGGACAATATTATCTTCTACAATAATAGAATAATTCATAGTCTGAATGGTATTAAACATCAAATTCAATACATATTGAATAAAGTGATCACTCATTTGTTACTGTGCATATATACAAAACCCATACATTTAACTTTATAAACATTTATAAAACATCTAAATAAAATTCAGTTGCACAGCATATCTAGTCCTCAGATCTATATATATTTATAGTAATAGATGTATAGGGTGTCAAATATACAATAACTCAAAGTAACAGTTGCTCTCTTATTTTTTTAGGTAGCTAGATAGACATTAGCAGACAGGGTCAGCTGGAACAGGCCAGAATTTTATCTGCAGTTTTCTGTTCACACTGATTCCTTTCCCTGTGGAACTAGGGGAGGAGAAACAACACAGTGTCACCCAACTGCAACATTAAAAAGGCATTCAATCTCACAAATGTAATGAATGTGAAAAAGGTGTACAAAGGAACTACAAGGCCAAACACGTTCTATACCATTTTCCTTTTTGCCCCAGGCCATCTTTCTATTCTCAACAATGGCCAATTTTAGATACCCTTTCCTTCCGCAATATGACCTTTTCTCCTCTCTTTATGGCTCCCTTCATATGATGCCTTTAATTAATTATTTATTTTTAGATAAACTTCCTAGATTCACTATTTATATGTTCTATCCAATATTCGCCAAGCAGATAGGCAAGAACTAAGATGGTGTGAAACAACCCCAGGATCTCCCACTCTATAACATCTTGAGTAAAAAAGAAATCACTTTAAAAGACTGTAAATCACAGATATTCAAACCTCGACTTTGCTAAGTTGCAGTGACCAAAGGAGCCAACTCAGAAGAGTGTAGAGGGTAGGCATCATAGGATCTAGAGTGACAATGGCTTGGTTGATGACTTGTGAGTCCTGGACCAATTGGTAGTCCTGGGTTTTCAGCTTTTTGACTATCAAAAGAAGAATGGTCTACTGGGACTGACAGGGCATAATTATACCATGCAGGTGGAGCCTCTCTAGGTGGGGTTAGATTCTGTCTAAGGCCAGTCTGGAGATTTCAGGATAAAGTTCAATGACTACTGATGTTTCAAATCTGACTATTCTAGATGGATTGTCCTTGGCCTGTATAGTGGGTCATCAGGCTGCTACCTCTATGCTCATGGACACTGGATTCTGCTTCTCAAACTATCTTTACTCTTCCTTTTTGGGTATTTGCATGAATCAAATCAGCTGAGAGGGCACTGACAACTTTAATTACTTTTTTTTTTTTTGAAAAAGTGATAGTTGCTCTGAGTTTGCTGAGGAGGTCCCTACCCAGCAGTGGAAATGAACAGATTGGCATATACAGGAATTGATAAAGGATTTTTCCTTTCCATAGGATGCATTTCCAGGAGGCAAAAATATCTGCTGGGAGTTTTTTATTTTCTGTTGCTCCAATTATGTCAACATTTTGGTTAGTGAGGAAAGGCTATTGGACTGGTAACCATTGAGTGCTCTGCTTCAGTTTCAAGTAAGAAACAGAGGTAGTGAATTCTCCCATCATTCAGACCCTGGGACCCTCAAAAGCTTCAGAACTTTATCTTCTTCAATCATCATACAAACAAGCCTGGATAATTGCCAGAAGAGGAGCTGGGGAGGGTCTGATGATTCCTCTTGGGCCTCTCAACATGTCTGAGGACATTCATTCTTCCTGTGCCAAATTTTCTTGCTGAATGAATATTGATCAGATGGTGGAGAGGAGACCTCTTTCATTTTTCTTTTTGTGGTTCTGGGAGTTGAGGACAAGGGGCCTGGCCCTTGATGAGTTGCTTATTTTTTGGCTTGTCACAAAATTCTGCACTCAATGCTGCTGTGATGAGGTCAGTTGTTTTTTAATCTACTTTCTTTTTCTTTTTAATGTTTAGGTTATTGAAGTCTTTGTTGTACCTTAAGTAGTTGGAGAACATTCATTCTTGCAAATTCTGCCAGTTTCTATAGCTTATGACAGATGTCACTAGTGCTCTGACTAATAAAAGTGGTGTTAAACATTCACGGGTTTTCTAATTCCTTGGGGTCATATGAGCCACTCAAAATAGGCACCGGAAATCTCATCAGGCTTTTGAAAGACCTCCCCAACTTTGGCGATGTTGGTGGCCTTGGTGTTTGAAGTCTGAATTAGCGCCACGAAGCATAAAATAGGAAACAGACAGGACTTGCTTCATCAGTTCCCAGCTGTTCCTCTTGCAGAGGCACTTCATCTATCCATTGGCAATAAGCAGAATGGTATCAACTTTTATTTTGGTCAGACAAAGGACTCTTAAGATCCTTGATGGATTGCCATTTATCCAATTGGGGAGGGCCCTGGATACAGGCAGTGGACTCAATAGTCACTTCAGTCTTCTAAGGTGCAAACCAGAATCTGATCTCAATGTCTATCTCAGTCACACATGTGTACAACCCAAGTCCTGAACTGAATTCCAGTTTTGTGTCTCCTGAATAGTAGTCAAGTAATTCCTAAGGGGATGATCAGCCCCCTCTTTTGCTATTCTGATTACAGGACCTGACCGAGCCCTGGCATAGGCTACTGTGATTTAGAGATAAGCTCTGGACAATGACCTGTTCCATTTCCAGCCTAAAATCTTGGTAGTTGTTAGTCTTGGAGTCAAGTATCTTTGGACAAGGTTTCCTACACAGTGTCAAAGACATATCAGGGCTTCAGCATCACATTATTTCTATTTACATAAATATGTCTTGATATTAAGTAAGTTAAATCCTCTTTAATTCTTCTTGGTATTTTCTTCACTACAATACAGTACAATATGTTGGAAGAAAGACCAACATTCACAGAATTTTATTATAATATATTGATAAAATTATGGGGTTTTATTATTGTTATCATTCAGCATTATTATTATTATTATTATTATTATTATTATTATTATTATTTCTGTACTGGAGATGGAACCCAGAGGCATTCTATCTTCAAACTTTACCACGAATCCTATTTTACTTATTTTGAGAGAAGGTCTCACTAAATTGTGGAGGGCCTATATTGCTGAGGCTAACCATGAAACTGCAATCCTTGGGTTTTAGCCTCCCAACTACTGGAATAACAAGTATGTGCTACCTCACCCAATTTAGATTAATTTATAAATTAAATTTTCTATATTATGGAGAAAGAAGTAGTGGGGAGAAAGCTAGGAAAAATCTATTAAGTGCTCTGTGCATGTATGTCACTATCACTAAGAGCTAAATAAAGATGTGAGATTATAATGCAGAAAAATAGTATTTAAAATATTTGCTATAGAAATGTATATATGAGAAAAAAACAGTATATAAAATTTGACATGACTGCAGCTATCTTGAGTCATAAAAACCTTTATCACCTTGTATTAGCATTCTTGAAACAATAATCTAAATATCTGAGAAAGAGGGAATGGACTTGGAATTGAGGAAGGGTTAACTGAGTGATGTGTGCATGTATGCTTCTACTGTCTTGTACTCTATTAAGATGTAAGACAGCCGGGCGTGGTGGCTCACGCTTGTAATCCCAGCATTCGGGAGGCTGAGACCTGGAGGATTGCGGTTCGCGGACAGCCTCAGCTACTCAGTGAGGCCCTCTGCAACTCAGTGAGACCCAGTTTCAAAATAAAGAATAAAAACTAGGGTATGGGGTGTAGCTTGGAGGTCAAATGCCCCTGGGTTCCATCCCCAGACCCACAAAAAAAAAAAAAAAAAAAAAAAAAGATGTAAGACTACAATGTACCCATAGAAATTTAAAAAATATATATTTCTTTAGCTAGGAACCAAAGAGATGTTAATTTCTTAATTTCTAAATATTGAAGAAGTAAACATTTTTAAATAAAATTTATTGCAATATTCATAGGAGTTAGCATATTAGTGACGATTACTTTGTATAAGATTGTTGTTTCCTTCAAAGATTAGTATGCTTTTAGTTTTCCAAATGTTCCATATGTACTGGATAAGCAGATGAAGCTTCTCAGTTGGGGGAGTAATGCTATTCTATTTGTCTATTGTATCAATTTATTGTTATCACTATTTATCTTTATTATATTTTTCATTTTTAAGTTGCTTGGTCTCTATTCCTGAGAAAATGATATCAGAAGATTTATTCCCTCTGTCATTCTTCCATTCATTCATTTACTATTTACTGAGCAACTTCA
Organism: Muscardinus avellanarius; assembly: GCF_963383645.1. Classification (NCBI taxonomy): domain Eukaryota; kingdom Metazoa; phylum Chordata; class Mammalia; order Rodentia; family Gliridae; genus Muscardinus; species Muscardinus avellanarius. The sequence goes on along the minus strand of NC_137791.1, from coordinate 113,314,944 downwards.
TTCTTGTAAATTCTTCAAGAATGTCATATGGAGTATATTGGTAGGAGATCTATCTTTTAAATTGCTCATGCTCAAACATCTTGAAATCATCTGTTTACACACATGCCCAATCCATTAGAAAAATAGCAGAATTCTTACAATGACCTATGAAGCTACACCTGTTGGGAATAAGGAACTATTAGAACTACTGCAGAATGTGGAGTAGAGGAAGACAATGGACTAAATACATTCTGAAAAGATCACCACCAGCTTGTGTGGTAACCATTTTGGGGGTAGTAGAGCAATGTTTTTTAACTTTCTGTGCCATTATATTTTAAATTATTTTTGTAATAGCATATAACTATTAACTTTTTAATTTTATTATCATCTAGAATCACTCTTTTAACATAATGTAATTAAATATTTTACTCTCTCTTATGTTTGAGCACATTTACATTTGCTGACTTACTTTTTGTTTGTTTTCTTCCTTTCCATATGACTTACATTCAGTCAGCCATATATTCTTTCCTATTTTTTTCTCTTAGCTGTTCACTATGCTTTTCTAATTTTGTTTAATATTTTATTTTGCATTTATTTAATTAAAACATAAGAGTACAGACAAAATTTATTAATTCCATAATAAAACATGGCCTAAAACTTGTAGGCAAGTTTTTATTAATATAAAACAAAGAAGCCATTGTTAGAAGTGAAGTCAGAGAAAGCTGGGCTGGAGAAATCAACATGTATGAAGTTTTCTTTAACCTTGTCAAAGTGATCTCTTAAGTTAACTAGAGAGCAGTACTATCTACAAAATTCTATTTTGAATTGCTTTATTACATCTTCACAATGGTAACTTTAAAATGTGGATATGAATAGCAAATATTTAAAGCATTCTCTTTTCTGCTATTTAGTTTCTCTCTCTCTCCCTTCCTCTTTCCCTCCCTCTCTCCTTCCTCTCCTTCTCCCCTCCCTCCATCCCTCTCTCTCTTCAGCTGGAGGGATACAAACTCAGAATTTTGTGCATACTTGGCAAGTGCTCTACCAAGTAAACTACATTCACAACCTTAAAATATTTTCATATACAAAAATGTCATTCAATCTATACTGTGAAAGACTGAAATGAACCAAAAAGAGTTTTCATTATAAAGCTATAACCTATCCTATATTACACATTTTTATGGAGTCCATGCCTTTCATTATCTTTAATTTATTTTACTGTTCCCTAAGATGGATGTAATGCAAAGTAATGAAATTTTTTTCCTAGAAATACAAATGAATATTTTTGTGAAAATGTGATTGATCACAACCACTCAAAACCATTCAGGTTTTTATTTGAGAAATAATACATTTCAATTACTGTCTATACCTATATATACTATTTTGTTTCTCTTTGAAATGGTTTTTATATATTATTGGTTTAATCACTAATTAATGAGTTATAATTTTGCCAGTCGTGTTGGTGCATACTTGTAATCCCAGCATTCGGGAGGCTGAGACTAGAGAAGATCGCGGTTCATGCACAGCCTCAGCTACTTAATGAGGCTTTCTGCAACTAGTGAAACTATAACTAGTTTCAAAAATAAAAAAGGACATAAAAAATAGTATTGGGGGTTTAGTTCACAGGTACAATGCCCCTGGGTTCCATACCTGGTACTGCAAAAAAATAAAAAGGAAAACTAACAAAAAATTTCTATTTTCAAAAAGTTCAATGTGATAATTGCATATATGTATAAATTGTAAAATGATTACCATAAGTTAATTAATATATCTACTATCACATAGTTACCTTTGTGTGAAGAGGGGAGATGAGCATGAAGGAGGCAAGAATACTTATGATCTACTGTCTGAGGAAAGTTCAATATAACAATATAATATAATTAACAATAATCACAATGATTATATATATATATATATATATATATATATATGATTCCCTGATCTTATTTATCTTATAAGTGAAAACTAGTATCATTTGATCAACATCTCCCTTTCCTCTACTTCTCCGCCCCGCCATTTCTTGATAACCATTCCTCTAATCTCTGCTCCTATGTGTGTGGATTTCTTAAAGTCAATATATAAGTGAGATCACAGAGCATTTGCCTTTCTATGTCTTGGTTATCTTGCAAATCACATACTATCTTCTGAGTTCACTCATTGTAGACTATTATGAATTCCTCTCCTTTTTTTACATACTGGAGATTAAACCCAGGGGAATTCCACCTCTGAGCTACACCTTCAGCCATAGGTTTTATTCTTTATTTTGAAATAGAGTGCCATCCTCCTATTTCAGCCTCCCAAGTACTGGGATTACCACCATGCACCACTATGTCCAGCTCCCTCCTTTTTAATTCATACTCAAAATAACTTGCTGGGTATAAATAAAATTTTGTTTTTAATTCTGTTTAATTTGAAGTCATTGTTGAGCAGGAGGGTTGCAGTTGAAAATTCTATGGGGATATTCCTTCTTTATATAAATTATTCACTCTTTTTAAAAGTTTTATTATTTAATAATTTGTGATATAATATTTTCATTTATAATCTTTTCTCCTCAGACAGTCACTATTTTATACAGAAAACATCAGGTTTTTCATCAAATCATGGGAATATTATTCCAGTACGTCTTTTATTTCTTACTTTGTTTATCCTCAATTACTTGTCTTTCATATTACTTGATTGTTTTATTTCCCTCTTTGTTCTAGTAATTTTCCACCAGACTTGGAGATAAAATACTCGAGGAAAAAATGACAAAATGTAATTAGAATCCAGAAGCTCATCCCTTAGCATAATAATTTCTGGGATATTTTATCTATTATCTTATAGCACATGCAACTTAGAAAGCTTATAGCATTTAATGGGCTACTTCTATTGTCTTAAAGATCTATATTTTGGATTAAAAATAAGAGTACTAAAGGCCGCTCACATAAAGTAACCCTGGGCCTTCATTAATGAGTACCCATCATAAACAACAGCTGGAGTTCTTAAAGGGCAGTTAACGATGAGAGAAATACAAGTATACCTATTATATTATGAGAGCTTGAAGGACTTGTGTGGCAGCAGTAGAAATGGTTTACTCTCAAAAGGCAGGTGAATAGATGCTCCTGAAAGCAAAGATTAAATAAAGTAAATTTAAAAATTTATTAAACAAAAAATTAAGAATTGCCACTAATATCCAATGAAGCTCACATTTTCAGATTCTTTTATTTTCACCTGAAGAAATAGTTTTCCCTTGTCAGGAGAAATAACACTAACATAAAAGCATAGAAGTCTCTCTATGGTAAGTGTATCTGAATAAAAACAGTAACTCTGGAATTCTTATACAGAGGTTCCTCTCAATATCAGAGAGGTTTTTAACATTTTCTATTTACTGCACAGAAAATTGGTGATAATTTAAAAAGGAAAACTACCAAGGAAAACACAAATTTAGACACAAAATTTTTCAACTATAAAGACGTATAGGTAACTGAGGCATGACTATAAGGTATCGGAAGGAACACAGCATTTCTTAGAAATTAATAAAGACTTTGTTATTAAAAGCTCTTATTTAAGTAAGTGTATAAGGAAACTAGAGGATTGCAATTTAAATAAGCAATAGATGTATAAAGAAAAACAATATGAACTGAATTTGAAACATTTCCTTAGCAATGCCACCATTAGTAACTACTTAGGAAAGCTAGTGTCTGAAATTAGCACCACACATGCATCCTTTATATTTTACATATAAAAGAATAAGTAATGCGAACTAATTTTTTGGGGGGGTTCTGAAGATAGAACCCAGGGGGATTCTACCTCCAAACTACATCCTCAGCCCTATTTTTTATTCTTATTTTGAAATAGCATCTCAGTAATTTGCAAAGGGCCTCACTAAGTAGCTGAGGCTGTCTGCGAACCACACTCCTGTCTCAGCCTCCCAAGTACTTGGATTACAAGCATGTGCCACCACACCTGGCTTGTGAACTACATTTGGCATAATTTCTCTTACAAATGGCCATCTTGTCATTCCTCCTTTGATAGTCTTTGAAAAACTCTGAAAAGAGAAAGAAGAGAGGAGAGAAGGAAGAAATAATGAAAAGAAGGAAGGAAAGAAGAAAGGAAGGAAAGAAGGAAGGAAGGAAGGAAGGAAGGAAGGAAGGAAGGAAGGAAGGAAGGAAGGACCATTCTAATTTAAATGTATATCTTACTATCTATTTATTTAAAACTAAATGATTTTAACTCTATCACACCAAAGCCTAGACTATGCTGCTTGAAGAAGATAAAGGTAGGATTACAGTATAAGTATCATAGATAATTCTCTTAAGCACATTTGTTCTAATGATCTTTCTTTTTCACTTTTTGTAAAAATTATATAGATTTAGAACAAATATCAAATGCAAGTAGTCACACATGGGTGTGAATTTTTTTTGCTAGAGTTTATCAGTAGCTTTGAATTACTGATAATTGCATATGATTTTTTAATTTAAAAATTTCTATCCCTTTTCTTTTCTTGTCTATCTTTTCTTTTTCCTATCTCTGTTACAATCTACTCAAGGACTGAAGCAGTCAGTAGGTGAATGTTATATCTTGGTTTAACTAGTCCCTCAGGAGTGCTTCAGTGGTAGAAAAAAGATTCAGTGAAGGACAAAGAAAAAATATACAGGTGGTGAAAATCCACTTATGATCCCTGGTCCCTTGTGATATACAGCAGCACACATTACTGAGGATTAATAGGGGCCATTCTGAAAGTTTCAATTTCTAAGTTCCTCACAAGTGAATATTCAATTGTTAAAGACACTGATAATGTTCCACATAAAAAACATATACTTTTTTCATAATTTGGGCACTTTCTTGATAAGTGGTTTATTTCTTCTTTTCTGTGAAGATCCAGTTAAGTGGCTTTGCAATGGGCCATATTTTAAAACTTTGGAGTCTAGTAATAGAAATAAATGTTAGCTGCAATTGTGTTTTCATATTTAGAAAATATTCTGACAATTACCTGAGGTTTTAGTTTAATATAGAATTTTATTAGAAATTTCCACTATTATCTCTGGACCTATTGTTATATTTACCTGATATATTTGAATTCATTAAAATGTCATTCATTTATAAGATAAATGTAAGCCTAGTATGTATTATAGAAAAAGATGAAATTAACCTTTTTAGCAGGGTTTGATGGCTCAACCCTGTAATCCCAGTACTTAGGAAACTGAGAAAAAATGTTTGTAAGTTCAAGGTCAGCCTCAGCAAGTAGTGAGAATCTCATCAACCTAGTAAAAAAACACTGTTTCAAAATAAAAGTAGTGCTGGGAGTATATCTTGGAGGTAGAATGCCTCTGGGCTCAATCACCAGTAACACACACACACACACACACACACACACACACACCCTTTAATATGGTATTTATAATTAGGAATTTATCATTTCTTTCTCTTTCTTCAGCTCTCTTTTTCACCACCAAATCCTTATGCCAGCAAAATTGTTATTTAAGATCAAATATGAAAAGCATCTCAAAAAAGCTTTAACGCAATCAAAATCATATTATCTCAAGTTCAAAAGTCAAAGATATCGTTTAGGTGATGACTCTTGATTTAAAGTAAGTGTGAAGAATACTATTTTAAAATGTCTTGCAAACTCATGAAAGTGGAATGGAAGCTCTACTTATGCTTCAAGGACTTAAGAAAATTGTATATTTTGTTTAAAATCAGACACTCCCTAAAAAGTTTCCTTTGATAGAATATTTAAACAACAACATTAATGAATAACTAGCATCATTTCACACAGTAAATGCACAATAATCATTGGTTTCGATGGATACATTATCAATATCTATTCACTATGATTTATTTTTATGTCAGTAATCAGTGTAAGTCACTTTTCCATCAGAGGAGGATTAATCAAAATATTAATCAAAGGTGCTCTCAACTACTTGCTCCATGTTCAGAAGTAAAAACAAATGTACCTGGTATTTTAACTTAGTACATTAATTCTATACAACCTTGAAATGTTAAATTGGGCTAGACCTCTCTAGCTTAACTTCCACTGATATATGGTTGATAAAATCAGGCAGATGAAAGTTATACAACTCTTGCAAGATACCTAGGTAGTTGGTCACATGATAGGACCTCGATAGCCTGTTTTCCAAATCGTAGTCATACATCTTAATGGGGTACAAGATGATAGAGGCATACATACACTTATCACTCATTTAGCCCTTCCCCAATTCCTTTTCTTCTCCTTCCTCCTCATGTTTGGCTTACTGATTGACTTTGATATGTCATCACAAGATAGCATTTCCCTTATCAAATATTTCTTAATTGTCTTAAATGGCAGATTGTGGTAGAAACTACCCCTTTTAAATTATAATTTATTATACTCATTGAAAGTAGATTTAATAAATTGAAAGACATACTTTTCTTCCTAAATAAGTAAATTACTTATTATTTTCTTATAAGATATGAAATACTTTAAAAAAATTTAATACTTAAATAAAATAGAGTTTAACCAAAATTATTTTTTCTTAGAACATTGTTTAAAGCTCTATGTGTCACAAAAACATTTAGTGTGCCAAACTAGTCAAAGCATATGAAAAACTATTAACAAGTTTAATAATATTTACAAATTAGAGGTACAATTTAAAAGTTTATTTACACATCTGTTAATGACATAAAATAATTTTATTCGAATTTCTTTAAGATACTCTATTCTTTCCAAGACCAGGTGTCATGATTATATTGTTCTTATTTTAAGCTTTATTTATTTATTTATTTATTTTATATACTTTTATTTTTGTCTTATAGTTTCATATCATAATGTAGTTCAAAGTGATAGGGGCATACATGTGCACAGCCCTTGGTGAGCTCCCCCTCCTCTGTCCCCACTCCCTCTCCTCCCTACATGATATTGAGATTGGCATTGGTAATATCACAAACTTACATAAGATCAGTGTGTTTCCTGCATCACTTCTACCTTCCCCCTCACCACTTTCCTCTAGATCCCCTTTGTCCCTCCTCTGGGGTTTCTCTTACATTATCTAATGTCGCTCTTGTATCCTGATTGTTCTGTAGCTTCCACATATGAGAAAAAACATATGACCCTTTACTTTCTGTGTCTCACTAACCTTACATAATGTTCTCCAGGTTCATCCATTCTCCTGAAAATGACATAAATTTACTCTTTATTGCTTAGTAGGATTCCATTGTGTATATATCCCATTATTTTATCATCCATCTGTTGGTAAACTTCTAGACTGGTTCCATACTTTGGTTATAAATTGTGCTGCTATAAATATGAATATGTGTGTATCACTATATTTTGGTTTCAGTCTTTTGAAAAGATACCCAGGAATGGAATAACTGGATCATATGGTAGATCCAGTTCTAGTGCTCTGAGGAATTTCAACATTTATCTTCATAGCAGCTCAACTAATTTTCAATTCTACCAACAATGTATAAAGGTTCCTATTTTTTTTTTTGCGAGTCTGGGGGTGGAACCCAGGGGCATTCAACCTCCGAGCTACATCCCCTGCCATATTTTTTTAATTCTTTTTATTTTGAAACCGGGTCTCACTGAGTTGCAGAGGGCCTCACTAAGTAGCTGAGACTGTCCGCGAACCGTGATCCTCAGGTCTCAGCTTCCCAAATGCTGGGATTACAAGCATGCGCCACCATGCCCGGATGGTTCCTATTTTTAAGGTATATTTATTTTAATAAGTAACAATCTTAAAGAGTCCTAAAAATTTATATACTCTAACACAATTTTAAAACCTTTTAAATGCAAGAATTTAAGATACAAGATACAAAGAGATGGAAAATTTCATTGACTCATTAAAATATTTTTTTCTTGGGGCCAGGATGTAGCTTAGTGGCAAAGCACGTGCTTTGCAGGTGTGGTGCTCTGGGTTTGATCCCTGGTTCAAAAAAAAAAGACCCCCCAAAATATTTTTTTCTTTTCTTTCCTTTTTTTCCCCCCAGTGCTGGGGTAACCCAGGGGCATTCTACCTCCATGATACACCCTCAGATCTATTTTTTCTTAATCTTTAGCCTTTTATATTTTCTGAAACAGAGTCACACTGAGTTGTGAAGGATCTCTCTAAGTAGGTGAGGCTGTCCACGAACTTTGATCCCCCAGTCTTTGCCTCCCTAATGCTTGGATAACAAGTGTGTGCCACCACACCCGGCCTTCATTAAAATTTTAAATATGGGAATATTAAAACTCACTGCTTGTCAAGCTTCTGTTACCAAGTGAAATTATTAATGAGGGAAAGTAAGCTTTATGTCTTAATTTTTTGTTAGGAAAAAGAAGAACATGCAGGTTCTGGAATGAATTTGTCCTTGGATAAAGAAGCAGATCTGTCATTTTCTAGTCTTGAGACCTTGGGTAACTTTTAGGTCTTAGGTTTTCATCATTAAAATCTGAATAGTGTTAAATTATAGTTGTCTTGAGGATTAATGAACTATCTCCTATGGAGATTTTGGCACACTGCTTTAATGACAATTATTTCGGAGCTAATCAAGTTCAAATGTTGAAATACTTTATGAAAATTAAATTATATTGAAGGTAAATTCCTAGACATTGCTGAGTAAGTTGATCTTGAATAAAAAATAAATAAAAAGAGCAGAACAAAGGGAAAAGTATCTTTGTGAATAATGACACGCATATTCAAATTCCACATCCTCAAATGATCAGATAAATAAATGTTCTCTATTCTCATAGGGGCTAATTTTGTTCACCTTAGTTTAAAAAAAGAATTGTTGAATTTTTGATAAAAAAATTAAAACATTCTTCTTTGTTGACTCTTGACCTGTAACATACTTTCTGCCGTATTACACTTTAATTTTCACCTCTAACAGACTGCTGTAGTTTCTCTGCATATGGATACCTGCATCTTCTGTTTGCTAAAGCCAATGGGTCATTTTCAGTATTGACCTATTTCTTCATAGTGTTTATGCTGCTGTGATGACTGTTTTAAAATTTCCCATTTCAATCACTTTAATAGTCTATACATAGTTGTTTTAATGTGTGAAAAATATAAATAGTAAGAAATAGATGAACATTATTTTTAGTTATTAAAGAATCATCACTTATAAAATAAGAACATACCACTTGCATGTTAGACATCACTCAGTAAGTTCTGTCTAACAATGTTTTTTCTAAGTCCACTAATTTGTGGTCTCCTTATATCTCCTTGATCTTTCACACTTTGGCTTGCATTCATCCACATGGTAACAAAAGAGACATGAAAAGAAAGGTTATTTTCTTACCTTTCTCTTTTCATTCATGTTGTGTCTTTCTAAGTAAACTTATTCATTCTCAATACTTTGACTAAACTCCCTACATTAATAACTTATATAAATTAAATTTCCTACCTCTCTTTCCACATACTTAAGCCTCATACTTGAAGTAAGTTTTATTTATTTATTTATTTATTTATTTACTTGCATATATTTATTTATTTTTGTGGTACTGACCACTGAACACAACAAATTTCAACTGCTGTACAATACCCTCAACCTTTTTTATTTTGAAACAGGATCTGACTAAGTTATCATGTGCTAGCTTTTAACCTGGGAGTCTACTGTCTCTGCCTTCCAAATACTAATATTCCAGATGTTCACCAACACATCTGAATACATTTTGACTATTATTCTCTCTCTCTTTTTTTTTTCTTTTTTTCTTTTGGTGGTACTACGGTTCCTGGAAGCCCTTTTACCCCCGGACTACACTTCCAGACAACTATTTTTAATATATTTTTTATTTGGAAACAGGGTCTCTTAAGCCAGCGAGGCTGGGTAGGAAGCTGCGCGATCCTTCTGTCTCTGCCTCCCAAGTAGGAGGATTACAAGCCTGGGCCACCATGCCGGGCTCTTAATCTCTTTTAACATCTGATTTCTACACACACACACACACACACACACACACACACACACACACTTCTGTGTATTTCATGGAAATCTTATGAAGGACTTCTCTAGGTCATCATCCAAACTCACTTGTCTCTGGTTTAACAATCTAATAGTAGTTGATAGTGGGGTCATTTAAGTCATAACATCTCATAACATCCAGGCATCTTTGAACACATCACATGGGCAGTGGTAATTACAAATAAAATAAATTAAGTTCTAACTCTATACTAAACATTTAGCTAAATACTTATAAAAATATACACTATAAAACATTAAATGGACATTTTTTCACATCCTAAAAACATCAATCTAGCTCCTAGTAATTTCTTATTTATTTAATTTTTTGTGGGTTTGGGGATGGAACCCAGAGGTATTTGACCTCTGAGCTACACCCCCTGCCCAATTTTTCATTCTTTATTTTGAAACAGGGTCTCACTGAATTGTGGAGGGCCTCACTAAGTAGCTGAAGCTTCCTTGAACCGCGATCCTCCAGTCTAAGCCTCCTGAATGCTGTAATTACAAGCATGTGCCACCACGCCTGGCAGGCTCCAAGTAATTTCTATTAATTACCTACTAACTTTCTATAATCCTTATCTACTATTTGACTACCTATAATCTCTGTTAATATTAGTTTCTACCATTAACTCTTATTTTGAAACTCTCTCTAATCACATATATTATTACTTGTTCTACTTTAAAATGGACACTTGGCTATATCATTCCATGTGAAATCCTTCAATAATTCCATCTTATAATTTGCATCATAAAAATATTTTACCCAGTAGGTAGTCTTTCTCCTTTGCTCCTTGCTTATGTTTCAAGTTTTATTTCCTCCATGCTCTATTCTTCCACAAACTCTTGCCAGTCATAACAACTTTTGTGTTGCTGAGTGAATTGCAAACATTAAATATATGTCTTTCAGTTAAAGTTTCTTCTGAATACAGTTTTTTTTTCCTTCTTTTATAAGGGTCCTTATAAATGTAACCAACATTTATCTAGAGCTTACAATTAATTACATTATTATAAGTCCTTTATATTTCCTATTTATTTGTTCTAAATACAACACTATAAGGTTAAAGATAGTCCTTGAACTACTTTATAAATGAGGAAACTTAAACACTAAAAGATAAAATAATTTCCAAATTAAACAATTACTGTTTGGCAGACCCCACACTCTTAACTACTCTATCTTATTTGTATATTGCTTCCGTTGTACTTTTAATCCATCCAGGCTTTAAGCTTGTTCACATAAGAATTTGTTTATAATAATTAGGATGCATGTCTAGTAACCTCTGTGAATTGCTATTATATAAATTTCTACCTTTGAACTCTAAACAACCTAAGGTATGGAATATGCCTTTAAAATGAATCAAAGATGTGAACATTCTTTTTCTTTTCATAGTGGGAGTTCCCTGCAGGGTGAGCTAAAAAGGCAAACAGTTTTGTTTTATGAAGAAAGACATTATGTATCATATATATACATATAAATATATACATATATATCCCTATACACACACACACACACACACACACACACACACACACACACACATATATATGAAGTACGTTAAACTTCATCTCTATAGAAATTTCAGGGAAAAATTACAAGTTGAATGGTAGATGATTTTATTGACAATAAATGCCTGGTAATAAATGCCAAATGAATACTTTCAAATACTTTATACATGTAAATAAATGCTAAAAAATAAATTTGTACTACTTTGTGTTTATAACTTACAAGAAAAGGTGATACAGGATAGATACATTGAGTGGGAACAGGTGGAGAATTATAGGAAAGAATTGTAATTAAAACATGAGCTATTTTAATGTCAGAAGTTGAACAGTTATTTCTCATGAAGGGTTGATTTTGGAGCTGATGATTATTTCTAGGAGAGCAAGGGCTGGGTTGCGATCTCTCCACCCAGCAAGGAATGCACTTTGAGGCTTGACAGAAGTCATGTCTGTTGTAAGCAGGACAGAGTTAGTATAACCTGAAGAGGCAATAGATTGAGGTCAGAGAAAGTATTCTGTTAAATATGAATATATAGTACAAGACTTGGGGGATGTGCCAGAGAAGGAATTTGTAATCTAAACCACAAGATTCAAACCTTGAAAAGGGCAGCTAGAAATTCCAAGGAAGGATACAGTTGAGTTTGACTTTTATTTTTTTCTTAATGGCACTGAGAATTTAACCTCCAGTCTTATTTTACTTTTTATTTTGAAACAGGGTTTCAATATGTTGTGGAAGGCCTCAGTAAATTGCTGAGGTTTGCTGAGAACTTTTAATCCTCCTTTCCCAGCCTCCCAAGTGCTAGGATAACAAGCATGTGTCACCACACGTGGCTTAGAATTTTTCATTTTTAATGCAGTTTAAGTATTTGGTGTGGATCTATCTCTGAACTGTGTAAAATGAAAAAAAGTCAACACTTTCTTGAACCTCAGTCATCTTATCTGAAAAATAGAGGGGATATAAAATCACAGAAACTTCTTTATTTGGTTAGAAACATTAATATTTACTTTTAGAGAACCTAGTATAATGTCAGATAAAGCCATTTGCCAATAAATGGTAGTTTATATTGTTGTCACTGTTCTTTTTTTTCCAATGCCCTTATTTGCTGTGAATGTCAATTAACACTTATTTTGCACAAAAGTAAGTTTAAGTGAAAGATTTTGAATGAACTGAATGCATTTGAATTGCTTCTCCAACATCTGACAGGGAGGTCAGGACATTTTGCTGTTGGGCCTTTTTAAATAAAATTATTTTCTGTCATCATCTCCCTACTATTTCCAAGGTCAAAGAGATAGGAAGCACCAAAGCAAAGTCACTAATGTGCTCTGCATTCTTCATATGATCACCACAGAGAGCTCAGAGATTTTGCCAGATCCTGCAGGCATGAAGATTTATTTACTCTGGCAACTGTAATATTAAATAACCATGAGATCAAGAGATATCAAAACCACATCTGCATGGTATGGATTAGGGTAGAAAAAGCATAATAGTATGTTATATTTTCAGAAAATAATTTAGAAGAGTCAAGACTGAAAATTGAAAACATCACAAAGTATAAATAGAAGTAAATCAGAAATAATAATCTTTACCATTTAAGAGAACACTATGGGCATCAGTAATTATTTATCTATAGTGTTACAAGTAATTTCCCTTATGTATCTGTGGGGATAGTTTTAAAGTAATATTAAAACTGCCTGACTGTTATATATCTTTAGAGCATATAATGGAAAAGTCCTGAGTTTTTGTTAAGTTATATAATTGTTATTTAATTTTAAAAATACAACTATGGCATTTTTTATTTTGGTATATTGTTTTAAATAGTTTCAAGTTATAAAAAATTATAAGGATAACCATTTGAACACTGGATAATTCCTACTTAGGAAAATGTTTATTAGTTAAACTGAAGGAGGAAGAAGACTATTAGGAGAATAAACAAATCTTAAATTCCTTTTTTAAATAATTTATAACTTTTATTAAATTTAATAAATAAAAGTTTGTGTATAACCTACTATTTCAAACCAAAGGTTTTTTTTTTTCTTTTTAATACTGGATATTGAACCCAGAGACATTCCACCTCTGAACTACATTCCCAGACACATTTAATTTTTATTTTTAACAGGGTCTCCCTAAGTTGCTGAGGGACCTAAGTTGCTGAGGCTAGCCTCGAACCTGTGGTCCTCCTGTCTCAGTCTCCCAAGTACTAGGATTACAGGTATGAGCGATCATGCCCAGCTCAAATTAAAAGTTAATTATACAATCACAAAGCATACAGTGGCTAAGTGGCTCATTATGTATTATAATAAACTATAAATCTAGAACACTGAAGATGAGAATATACTAAAATGCAAACTTAGCTTCACACGAGTAAATTTTAACAATAAAAGCATATGTTTAACTCATACATATTGAGTTATTTAATAATTTATATTTTGATCAACCAATGATATAATTGTTTGGAATGCCCAGTTGCCTTTTAAAATTTTAACACATGTATTCACTAAATTTAGCAGGCATTGGAAAAGTTACAGCTTTTTCAGTTTATGCCACCAACCTTTTGGAGCAAATTAAAAAAAATTTGGCAAGTGCATGTTGGTTTTTAATATCATAAACTATTTTCAATCATGATAAAAAATGGACTTTGGAAAATAGCTAAAATAAATTTACAAGGAAAGAATAAGGCTATAAACCCCAGTGAAAACATGGATAACTTTAAGGTATAAAATGGTAAGTAAATTTTCATTCGTGGTTTTTGTGTCTTCTAGTATTTTTCTTTGATATTACAGATATAAGGAGAAATAAGTAAAATAATATTTGACATATGTTTAAAATTATGCACATATGTCATTTAATTTAAAAATTAATTTTAAAGTTTTGTTACTGTGAAACAATCCTAAGCTATAATGCTTATTATAAAAAATTAATATTCTAACTTAGTTAATTTTTTAGTACAAGAAACTAGTGTAGAACACAATCTAGCCAAAAAAAACAAAAATGATTAACAGAAAATCCTAAATGTAAGCATTTTAAATCTAGAAAACAAGTCAATGAATATAAATAAAAATACAAAAAAAATAGTTTAGGTTAAAGGAAAAACAAATGAGCAGGCGTGGTGGCGCACACTTGTAATTCCAGCATTCAGGAGGCTGAGACCAGAGGATCCTGGTTCGAGAAGCGCCTCAACAACTTAGTGAGTCCCTCTCAACTTAGTGATACCTTGTTTCAAATTAAAGAATAAAGAGTAGTGCAGGGGGTATAGGTCTGAGGTTGAATGCCCCTGGGTTCCATCCTCAGACCTGCAAAAAAGAAAAAAAGAGAAAAAGAAAAGAAAAAAATGTATATACACACAAAAACACATAGGAGTTTTAGAAGATCAGCATCATGTTTATATTAATTATTTGTGAGACTTTTTCTTTCTATTTCTCTTAGATTTTTACCCCTACCTGGAATTATATTACTTATTCCTTTTTTGTGCCCCCAGTCAGAAATGTGAGCTACAACAGACCTGTGAACCTATTTGTCTGATTTACTATAGTGACCTTGCGGCCCAGCTAGGGTCAGTGTTTAGTGCATCATTCGTGCCCAAGAGATGTTTATTGAATGAATACATGAGTTTTCTTCAAGTATTAAAAAGATAATCCATGTAGAGCTTTTAGAACAGGGTTGTATGTATACTAATCCCTTCTAATAGTGAGGTATTTGCTATTGCTATTACATTTTACTTTGGAATAATTCAGAATAATATGATCAGAAAAGTTCAAAAACAAAGTGCCACTTGAGTTGGTTACTGAATGTCACTTACTTTGTCAGTGAAGAGAGAGAGAGAGAGAGAGAGAGAGAGAGAGAGAGAGAGAGAGAGAGAGAGAGAGAAGACTGGGGAGAGAAATTCAAGGTAATGGAAATGCCAGGATGAATTAAGAGGCAGAGTTTAAGACAGAAACTCTAGAGTGCAAATGGTCAATGGTAGTAATTACGTTGGTGTTAAAATGTGGGTCAACGGGACTTGCTTAAATATGTGTGAAGCAATTTGGACTTTATTTTAGGGGAGCAATGAGCTTCTAACTTGTAAATTCCTTTAAAGAAATCACTTTTCCTCTTTGTACCAGTCACCAGGACTTAGCTTTGCCTCATAAACAGCAGGCTGCATGAATAATTAAATGAACCAACACATTGTTGAAAAACACTATCTCAGGTCGTGATTTAATATGAAAATTATATCAGGGCTATATATCTAGTGACAATGTTCAAGACCCAGTTGATGGGAAAAGATTGATGTCTTGCAGACTAAATCAGAAGGTCATTTAAACAATTTAAGCACTAAGCAAGAAAGCCTTAGAGAACTGTCCATGTGCCCAAAAGAAGGAAAGAGCATGAGAAATGCGAAGAAAGATGTGTGCACATGAATAAAACATGTGTTTTTAATATATCACATATGACCTTCTATCACGTAATATCTAGTATTTTCTCAGTCTATAATTGCTTTTATCATTATTGTTGTGCTATGCATAATGGTATGCTTTTTTATTATTTTCATTTTACTTTTATTTTGATGTGTGGCACCAGGGATTAAATCCAAGGGCATTCTACCTTTGAGCTATACCCCCAGGCCTATTTTTAAAATTTCAAACAGGATCTCAGTAAGTTGCCTAGGGCATTACTAAATTGCTGAGGCTGGCCTCTTACTGCCTCAGCCTCCCAAGTATGAGGATTACAGGTATGAGCCACCATGCCTGGCTTCTTTGTTACTGTTAGACATGGGAAAGTACATTTCTCAGTAAGTGTGTGTGTATTTATTTGTGTGTGTGTGTCTATTATCCCTTATTGTATTTATCTTATTGAAATATAATAGTAACGACAGGAAGACCTGACTGGAGAATGGAAAATGGATATTTGTCACGCGATAAAAGAAATGATAGTGCTCTTTGGACTCACATTTATTTGTGTGCAGAAAAACCCAAGTCTAAGAAAATTAAAAAGCCATTAGAGGTTTATCTAAAAATTGACTGCAAACAAAGAACAATACACTGTCTATAATTAATGAGCAATTCCCCAGGCACAGCGTTTCCAAGTCATAATTGAGTATGAAGTGAGATGAGCCAACTTGATCTGAACAGGAGGTCAGCCAAAGAAAGACAAGGGGAATTATACAGTCAGGGCCCCTGTGCTGTTGGAAAAAGCTATCATTATAATAAAGTACAATAGCACGTACTTAAAATATCCAAAGGCCTTTCTCTTACCAAGGGTTAGCATGTGTCCTCATTATTCTCCAGATCAAAAAAGACTCTAACACGTAATATGAGGAACTGATAGTGAGGATAGGGGCATTAGAATAAATTGCAAAGTTAGTGGTCAGATTTCTTACTCTTTAAAATGTTGTTTTCTTTCCCTACCTCTGCCTGTGTTTCATTCTTTATTTCCCCCCCACACAGTAGGCTTGGATAGCTCATATGATAGAAACATAGGAGAAATTCTTTACTTTCTCTTAAGCAAAAGCCTGATGAAAGTCATCAAATCACACTGCCTGCATATATCATACATTACCTCTTCCTTTACAAATGTTTGTTAATAATTTGTATTTTGTTTGTCATGTTCTGTCTCTATCATTATTTCCTAGATATTTTTCTAAGTTTTTAGGTGTCCAGCACCATTTCACTCATCACTGTTCAGTGACATGAAGTCTGTCTCTTCCACATTTTCAGGCTTAGTGCAGGAAGTAGAGTTAAGTTTGTTGAATGAACCAGTCCTGCCCTTTTTCAAATTTTAGCCAGGTGTAGCGACACACGCTTATTTTTTTTTTTTATTTTTTATTCTTTTTGGTGGTACTGGGGTTCCTGGAAGCCCTTCTACCTCCGGGCTACACTCCCAGACCTATTTTTACATTCTTATTTGGAAACAGGGTCTCCTAAGCCAGCGCGCGCGGCTGGCTTCGAACCCGCGCGATCCTCCTGTCTCTGCCTCCCAAGCTCAGGGATTACAAGCGTGCGCCACCACGCCCAGCGAGCGACACACGCTTATAATCGTAGTACTTAGGAGGCTGAGGCAGAGGGATCACAGGTTCAAAGGTCATTAATCTAGTGAGATCCTGTAATAAAATAGGGCTGGGGTATAGCTCAGAGGTAGAATGTCCCTGGGTTCAACCTACAGTCACACACACAGACAGACAGACAGACAGACAGACACACACACACACACACACACACACACACACACACACACACACAAATAAAATATATTCCAACATAAGCTCCAAAATTAATTTTCTTTCTACTTTAAAGTTTTTATTTTTTCTCAATCCCTTTTAATTTCAGAAATAGTAAATAGTCATGTTCTACAAGTTGAGCCATCTCATTGTGCCCTCAACATTATCATCGGTCCACATCAGGTGTCACTTTTTTCCTTACTCATCAATCAATTCCATTGCATTTGTCTAATAATTTTGAACCCGTCATTATTGTAAAACCTTTTAAATGTATCATTCAATTTAGTCCTCATTATTAGATTTTTAATTGGTACTATTATAATCACTCTACACTTTGGAAACTTAGGTACTGAAAATTAAAAAGTTATTCTAAAGTTCCCTTTTCATTAGATGCTAGGGTTGATATTTTAAACAAAGTCTGATTCTACAGAATGACTATGGACAAATATCCATGTTCATGTCACTACACACCCTCTGATTAATGCCTTTAATCTATCTTTAAATAGACATTCTGTAGAAAATAGAGTTTCAAGAAAAACTATTGTATGACTCAATGAGAAACACAAAGACATCTCTCATTACTTAATCTGGCTCAACTTTTTGTATACTTGTCAAGTTTTATCTCTTGGTAACATGAGTCCCTGAGGATTCTTCTAAGGTTAAGTATGCTGATATTATATATCCTTTTTATAATTATTTTCTTCTCATTTTTCCTTTGATTCCTCTTTTTTTTTTTCCAATCATTTATTTAAACCACATTTAGTTGGGCGTGATGGTGTACACTTGTAATCCCAGTACTTGTGAGGCTAAGATATAAGGATCACAGGTGTTTGGCCAGCCTCAGATACTTACTGAGGCCATCTTCAACATAGTGAGATCCTGTTTCAAAATAAAGAATAAAAAATAGGGCTGAGGGTATAGCTTGGAGGTAGAATGCCCCTGGGTTCAATAACCAATAACACCTAAAATTAAACCACATTTAAATATAACTTCATCTATCTCTATACAATCTAGATTATGATTTCATTGGCATTAACAGCTTATTTCCTATATACATATAATTTTAAAATCTACTTTTCCAAGTATTGTACATTTTGTCAGCCTTAGTTTGTTCTTAACATAATTAAACAATTGTAGCCCAGAGAAGACCAAGCATTTCCTAAATACACTGTCATGGTTTCGATTTAGAAACGAGGTAGCAGTGTTGGAAGCAGGGGTTTGATGCTAAGAAGGGGTCTCTGAGGGTGTGGCCTTGGAGAGTATATATCGTTCCTCCTCCCCCACTCACTCTTTCTTTCTTATAGCATCCATGATGTGAGAGCAGAGATTTGATTTCTCCTTCTCTCTGCTTCTAACTGACATACTCTGAGATCGATAGACCTGGCTTCACAAGGACTGAACCTAGAATCTACAAGAAACTACTAGCAAATAAATCTTCCTTCTTCTAAATTTAGGGGTCATATATTTTGTATTATAGCACTGGGAATATTGATAGAGACATGCACCAAATTCATTCATAATTTTTCACTATTTTTCTGTGTGTGATACTGGAGATGGAACCCATCAGAGTTCTACTTCTGAGCTACACCTTCAGGCCTATTTTATTTTTTATTTTGAAAAAGAGTCTTATTAGGTTGATGAGAGTCTCACTACTTGTTGAGTCTTCCTTGAACTTGTAATCCTCTTGTCTCAGCTTTCCAAGTATTGGGATTATGACATGTGCCACCACACCCAACTCCTTTCAATTCTTTAGGTGGCTAATTTGTGTGTGTGTGTGTGTGTGTGTGTGTGTGTGTGTGTGTGTGTGTGGTGGTACTTGGGTTCCTGGAAACCCTTCTACCTCTGGCCTATACTCCCAGACCTATTTTATATATTTTTATTTGGAAACAGGGTCTCTTAAACCAGCGAGCCCGGCTTCGAACCTGCGCAATCCTCCTGTCCCCGCCTCCCAAGAGCTGGGATTACAAGTGTGTGCCACCACGCCCGGCTAGGTGGCTAATTTTAAATTTGGCTTGAAATTAAATTTTAAAAGCATCTCTATCCACTCTACTGTTTTGCCTACATCACTGTCATACCTAGCTTTCTTATACATGCCTCCCAGTTCTCACATACCTACTGTAGGACTAACGTTGGTCTCACAGTATTTTTCTTTGCTTCTCTCTTCTAAAAGTCTGATTTTTCAGTGTGAAAATGGCTACCTAACATAAAGAGTGTATTCCCCAATTTCATTTCAATCCAGGTAATGTCATTAATGATATATTTGTTGAAGGTATGTAAGTAGGTATATCCATATAAATTCCTTAAAATTTTCTTCAATTGAATTCTTACCAAAATCCCGTTGACTAGAAGGAGACACAAAGGTAAAAAGCATTATATAACTGTAAGGCAGAAGTCAAACATTATGAAGAAACAAATGTTCTACCACATTTTTCCTTCATATTTAATATGTCATAACCTACTAAGCCAGTCAAAGTGTAACTTTGATGCTAAAGTAAAGTGACTCAACAATAATTTGGTTTCTTATGGGTGATAAAAGTTTTTAGCCGGTCATGGTGGTGCACGCTTGTAATCCCAGCATTCGGGAGGCTGAGACCAGAAGATCGTGGTTTGCAGACAGTTTTAGCTACTTAGTGAGGTCCTCTGCAACTCAGTGAGACCCGGTTTCAAAATAAATAATAAAAAATATGGCAGGGGTTGTAGCCAGGAGGTCGAAAGCCCCTGAGTTCCACCCCAAACCCCCCCCAAAAAAAATAAAGAATAAAAATTTTTATCAGTCCCCAAATAATTCAAAATGGCAATCCAGGACCAAGAGGAACTCTGCTGTTTATGTGTAAGTCAAGGGAATAAAGTAATATATATGAATTTGTCTCATTCAGTCATTAGCTTATCATTTTCTATTGTTTTTTTTTACATTAAACAATTCCAATTTATTTGATTCAGAATTTGTTTCAGTTCTGTTAATTTAACAAAGCTTTATTATTTATTTTTAATTATTTTATATAGATAATGATTCATTATGTACTCATATCATAATGTAGTTCAAAGTAATAGTGACATATGTGCACACAGCACTTGGTGAGCTTTCCGCCTTTTTGACTGTTTCAAAAGAAGAAAAAAAAATTTATCTTTACTTTATCTTCTTGAGAATTATACCAGATAAGAGTACCTAATTGGAATGAAAACTTCAAAACAAAATAGACATATACTTGTTAGGAAGAGTAAATTTAGTGATCTAGTTAGTACTTTCTGGACTGTGTGCTATATACCTTTACTATTTCTTTTATTGTTCTTTCTTTTCAAATTTGACTAAGAACTCTACAAAGGACAAAAATTGTTTGGAATATTTTGTATTGTACCTCTAACATCTAGAAGAGGACTGAGTACATACCAGGTGCCCAATTAACATTTATTAAGTAAATAAATTAAAAAATGTATAATATACTAGCTGGATTTTGTTGATAGTAATGACCCTTACATATTGAAATTTAGGAATATTAAATTCTAGTTTCAGAGTTCCAAGGAAATGAACAGGTTTATGAAAGACATTTAGACATCTTAAATTTAGAGATATTTTAATGCTATATCTTTCCATTTGGATTATCCTTATGTAACTAATCCTCTTCTTTAGAACATTGTAAGCACTTTGTGATAGCATTAAAATTCAGGTATTCTGATATATCCATTATAAGCAGCATTTTAAATTGCCTTATAATCCTCTGAAACATTTTCTAATTGAATGAAAAATGTTTCACTATGTTCTTAATTTACACTATCCCTTGAAATGTTTAGACATTAAACTGCTAATGCCTTGTTTCCCAGAATTGCTATTATTATTTATTATTAGAATAGAACCTCAGTAATTTACACTAATAACTGAGGGACTCACTAGAGATTACTGAATTTGCCAGATTAGTTAGTGAACAAATAAATATGAAAAACATCAACACTGCTGTACCACAAAATGTGCTGTATTCATTATTTTGATAAGTGTAGTTTAATTATAATCATCTATGGTAATGTTTCACAGTATAAACACATTGCCATATTTTATGAAATTAATGAAATCTTAGAAGAAAAATTGTTTGCTAAATTTGTTCTGGTTTTCAGAGAAAAATATAAATCTGTGATTTAGTATGTCTTGCAGTAATTTTGGTCCAGATAAATAGGACCTATATTAAATAGAATCATTTGAGCTTTTCTACTGTTTATTGTCCATACATCCTCTACTAGAAGTTAAGAATCACAGCCACAGATATGCTGAATTGCACACGCACGTTCATGTTATATAGAGAGTACATATTAAGCACATTTTAAATAAAATACTTTGTAAATGGTTAATTTAAAAAAAACTTAGAATCCTTATTAAATTATTATTATTATTTTTATTTTTGGTGGTACTGGGGTTACTGGAAACCCTTCTACCTCTGGGTTACACTCCGAGACCTATTTTTCTTTTATATTTGTATTTGGAGACAGGGTCTCTTAAGCCAGTGAGGCTGGCTTTGAACCTGAACAATCCTCCTGTCTCTGCCTCCCAAGTGTGGGTATTACTAGCATGCACCACCACGCCCAGCGATCTTATTAAATTTTAATACATCTTTGTCCCTCATATCCTATACTTTTAAAAGTTAAAGGAAAATAAACTGCTTATTTCTAATTTTAGTAATCTCTAAGAGAGCAATTCCCTTAGGCAATACTATCTGTCTTTGAACAGTTTATACAAAATGCATACCTACAGTAAAGAGAGTAAAGGTTAGTATTCAGAAGATGGTTGACACATACTAAATCACCTTGTGACTACTGTACAGGGAGATCTTCACATACCTTCTCCTCACAAATGTTCCCGATGAAGGAAGAGTCCACATTCTCCCTTAAAAGTGTAATTCCTCCTTTCTTAAAGTTGACTAAGAGCCCTAAAAGCAAAAATAAATTAAAAACTGTGTACTACTAAAGGGCCTGAGATTTTGACGTTATTTGCTACAGGGCTTTATTATTGTAATAATGAGTTAAAACGACCATCTTGTACGCCATTAAGATGTATGACACAATGTAACGATAAAAAATTTTTAAAAAGACATACAAAAATAATTGAATATATATTCAAATATATAAATATATTTGTATAGAAAGAATAGAACATATTTGAATATATACTTATATATATATTCAAATATATATATTGTTTGTGCACACATGCATTTAACACAGAGAGAGAATGCCTTCCTAGGCCAAAAAGTAAAAACAGAAAAATAAAACAAATATTTTTCTTCATGAAGGTTAAATACAAACAAAATAATTATTAAAACAAAATCATGAGATAGTCTGTGAAAAACTGCAATACTAAATAATCCATATCACAGAACTCAAGAAACTGCATTTGAATTGAAAATGACAAAATAAAAAACTGCCAAAAATATAATAGAATATTAGCAGAGAAAATATATTAAATAATCTTATCTGTTAGTAACAAATATTCTGGTACAAAACAAAAATATTTATTTTGTTCTTTAGAATGGCAAAAATTAAATTAAAACCTACAAGTGTTAGCAGGTATAAAGAGATATGGAAATATTTATTTCTGGTGAATATTAAACTTCAGGATTATTTGATATATATACTTATATTTTCTTTTTTATATTTTATTGCTGCATTACTCTCACTTCATAATGTATTTAATAGTGATAGTGACATATATCACATACAACATTATGAGATTTTACTTATATTTTATATGCACATAATTTTGATCTAGTAATGTTACTTCTAAGAAGTCAACCCACAAAAAATCTTAGTATTCATGCTAAGAAATGTTTATAGAGAATTATTTAGCTCTACAAAACAGAAACAATGTACCTGTGATTAGTTAAGGAATATTTAATTATAAATTATATACTTTATAATATTGGCACATAATTCATATTCCATAAAAATCAGTAATTATTATAAATACAATAAATGTGTACATGATTAATACAGAGTGTTAACATGTTTTTATTAAACATAAACCTGATTTTAAATTAAAGTATAAAATATTTATTTTAATTTCTCACTGATTTATACAGTAGATAATATCAAACACACACACATCCCACAAGACTTCTTTGGTGTTAAAATTTACAAGCTGATTTTAAATTTTGAATACAAATGCAAATTATCTGAAATAGTGCAGTAACTTTGAACAAAACAATCAGAGTAGATGGACTTACACTATCCAATTTAAACAAGTATAAAACTGTGCTACTGGGCTATACTAATAGACAAGTAAGTGGAATAGAATAGAGTTCAAAAATAGATTCACTCATGATAATTAATTTGAGACAAGGGCAATTGAATGGAATAGGATAGTCTTCAAAAATTTTGCTATATAGTCAGTATAATTTTGTATAGTCAGTCATATGCAAAAAAAAAAAAGCCAGTTGTGATGGTGCACACCTGTATTTCCAAGAGGATCCTAGATTCAAGGCTACCCTCTTTCAAATTTAAAAATAAAGTGGTGCTGGGAATGTGAATCAGAGGTAGAAGACCTCGAGTTTCAACCCCCAATACCAACCAACCAACCATCACTTAAATATAAATAAATACAATTTTCAACCATACCTTTCATCATATAAACATCAAAACTGAGGTTATTTCCCAATAAGTTTGATATATATTAGTGTAGTGGGCCTAATTTGTAAACTTTATTTATGAATTTTTATTACTATGTTAAACTGATACAATGGAAGAAAAATAACAATAAAAAAGCCCTTACAATTTTGTCTTCTTTTATCGTTTTGATGTATTTACAGAGGCACAAGTTTCAGAAACCGAGAGCAGTGCCCTGATCATTGTAGGCTTGTCATGCAGAATAAATAGCTTCTACACTGTAAGCCATCCCACAGATTATTAAGGGGGTCCTTGAACCTGTAAAAATGATTAAGCTTGAATATCAAAAGTTATTCTCAATTATAACTAAGACACAGTAGGGAACAGAGCTGACTGATTACATGGCCACATATTGAGAACACTTTTTTTTTTAACTTATGGAAGGTGCAGCTGAGTTAGAAACAGCAATCAAGTTTGCAAATCAAGGAAATGTAGACTCTCTGCTAAAAAAATTTTAGTCTGCAGTGTAATCTAAAAATTTAAATGAGGTGGAAACTGCCAGCAGTTCTGTGAAGTGACATCAAAACAGGTGTAAAGTGTGTCCTAAGCCTCCAGCCATTGCCTGGTAAGCAGATTTCTGTGAGACCTTGAAGTTTTACTGCAGGGACTGCTTCTCTCTGGAGAGGTTGCAGGTGCCATCTTGAGCTAAAATGGATTAAAAAAGACATCAAGCTTGACATTTTAGAAATATTATTCTAAGAAAGCATACTGTACAAATTTTTTGTCCCCCACTTACTAGTCGCTTCGTATTTTGAAAAAAAAGAGCATATATCAGAAACAAGTATTTTAATTCATTTGTAAGATATTTGGCATCAATTAATTAAAATATATGGCATCGGCGCGTAGCACGCCAGACCCCTGGAGAAACCGGGCCCAGTAAGACTCTGGGTTCTGGGCGGGGGTCGCGCGCGGGGCATGCCAGATGGGGCCCAGGTCACGGGACTCTGGGCCCCGGAGCGAACTGCGCGTAGCACGCCAGACCCCTGGAGAAACCGGGCCCAGAACAGAAAAAGATAAAGAAAAATATCGAAGAGGAGGTAAGAAAGCCGTTATGGATGCCAGGACACTGGAGATGCAGACAAAACTTATCTAAATGCACTGGAACTTATGGAAAAATTCGCCGTGAAAGAGGACTGCTATTTCTCTATATTGTTAAGAATCTCAGACATCACCTGTAAGGAGAGAGTTTAGCAGAGACCAAGGAGAAATGCGGTGTTGAAAGAGTTCTCCGCGATGGTGGTGGAGACTTATATTCAGGAGAAGCAGAAACCGGATCTTACCAACTTTATTTTTTTGGAGAAATTGCACCAAATGTTGAATGCTACCATCACGCATGCTTAGGAACACTGGACAACATTCAGAGTGGAAAAAGAGCCTGGGAAGGATTTGAAACAGTGGAGGCAGTGGCAATGCCAGTGGCCAATACTCAGGGGAGGCAGAGATGTGATACATTACACCTGGAACCTTTGAAATAATAACCACAGAGACAGTGATCGGAACTGGCTGAGGGGTTAGGCGGGCGCCAGGGCCAGTGGCCGACATCGGAGCTTGCTGTGAGGCAAGGCCACTACTGAGGCCTCCGTGGCCGGGATTGGAACCTGCCGAGAGTTTAGACCGATGCTGGGGCCAGCGAGGCCGGCATTGGAGCCTGCCATGAGGCAAGGCTTGTGCTGGGGCCTCCGAGGTTGGGTCCGGAACCTGCTGAGGAGTTAGGCCAGTGCTGGGGCCAGCGAGGCCGGCATCGGAGTCTGCCATGAGGCAAGGCCGGTACTGGGGCCTCCGAGGCCAGGATAATAGCCTGCCGAGGGGTTAGGCCAGTGCTGGGTCCAGCGAGGCCGGCATTGGAGCCTGCCATGAGGCAAGGTCGGTACTGGGGCCTCCGAGGCCAGGATAATAGCCTGCCGAGGGGTTAGGCCAGTGCTGGGGCCAGTGAGGCCAGCATCGGAGCCTGCCGTGAGGCAAGGCCGGTACTGGGGCATCCGAGGCCGGGATAAGAGCCTGCCGAGGGGTTAGGCTGGTGCTGGGGCCAGCGAGGCCGGTATCGGAGCCTGCCGTGAGGCATGGCTGGATCTGGGGCCTCCAAGGCCAGGACAAGAACCTGCCGAGGGGTTAGGCCGGTGCTGGGGCCAGCGAGGGCGGCATTGGAGCCTGCCGTGAGGCATAACCAGTGCTGGGGCCTCCAAGGCCGGGATTGGAGCCTGCTGAGGGGTTAGGCCGGTGCTGAAGCCAGTGAGGCCGGCATAGCAGCCTGCCGTGAGGCATGGCCGGTGCTGGGACCTCCGAGGCCAGCATCGGAGCTGGCCGAGGGGTTAGGCCGGTGCTTCGGCCAGCCTGCCATGAGGCAAGGCCGGTACTGGCGCCTCCCAGGCCGGGATTGGAGCCTGCCGAGGGGTGAGGCCAATGCTGGAGCCAGCGAGGCCGGGATTGTAGCCTGCCGTGATGCAAGGCCGGTGCTGAGGCCTCCGAGGCTGGGATTGGAGCCTGCCTTGAGGCAAGGCCAGTACTGGGGCCTCCGAGGCCAGGATAAGAGCCTGCCGAGAGGTTAGGCCGGTGCTGGCGCCAGTGAGGCCGGCATCGGAGCCTGCCATGAGGCAAGGCCAGTGCAGGGGCCTTCGAGGACGGGATAAGAGCCTTCCAAGGGTTAGGCTGGTGCTGGGGCCAGCGAGGCCGGCATCAGAGCCTGCCGTGAGGCATGACCAGTGCTCGGGCCTCCGAGGCCGGGATCGGAGCCTGCCGAGGGGTTAGGCCAGTGCTAGGGCCAGTGAGGCTGGCATTGGAGCCTGCCGTGAGGCTAGGTCGGTGCTGGGGCCTCCGAGGCCGGGATTGGAATCCTGCCAAGGGGTTAGGCCAGTGCAGAGGCCAATGGCCAGTTTCGGAGCCTGGCATGAGGCAAGTTCACTCCTGCGGCCTCCGAGGCCGGGACCAAATCCAGCTTAGGGGTTAGACTGGTGCAGGGGCCAGCGAGTCCAGAACTGGGTCCTCCCATGAGGCAAAGCCGCTGCTTGAGCCAGCGAGGTCTGGATCAGTCCACTGAGTAGCCAGGCCACTACTGGGACCATCAAGTGTGGGATAGGTACTTGCATTGCAGCATGCACAGAGAAATATCGCAGAAAATATAAATCAGACGCTTCTCTTAATCAGCAATAACTAGGAGGAAAAGGGCAACAGGAAGAGGTTGAGCTATAGAAAGGGCCCTATAGTGAAGCAACTAAAGTGACCAATCAGAGGGTATGTAATAGTGGAGAATGGAGCCTCTTTAAAACGCAGGAGGTACATAAACAAATGTATCAAAGTAAATCACCAAAGAAGCGTGGGATGGAGGGAGGGGGAGGGAATGGGATGGGGGCTGGAGGAGGGCTAATTGGATGATGTGTGCTTGTATATCCTCTCAAGTCTTGTACTCCAATGTGATTGATATATGACTACAATGCACCAATTTAAAAAATAAATTAATTTAAAAATATATGGCATCAATTAATTAAAAATAAATATTTATCATATCGGCTTGTTTCTTTTTCTTTTGAAAGAAAAGAGAAAGTAATACCTGAATTACTTAGAACTAAGGATTTTGGTAGTTTAGTAGTCTTCAGACAGCAAGTAGTTTAGAGAATTTGACATTTTTAAAATTTTGTACATAAACTAAATGATAAAAAGTCCCTCTTTTATTTTTTAATTAATATCACACTACTATGTCCATGATCATTCACAGCACTAGTAAAATTTCAGCTTCTCGAAGCTGAAATTTATTAATCTTACTCAAGATAAAACTATTAACAATAATAGAAAAAAAACAAGGCAAACATCATTAAAAATTTAAATGTCTTTAAATAATGTGCTTTTATATCAATTTAGGTAAAATACTTTTGAACATAAGAATTACATGAAAGTTATAAGCAATGTTGTGCATAAACCACATTTGGCTATATCATTCCCACCATTCTTTGTGTCTGTCTTTTACCATATAGAAATCATTTTATGTTTGCATCAAATATTTTTATCCCAGCTATATATTCTTTTCTAGTACTTTAGTTCTTGTCATTATCCTAGAAAACATTTGGGACAATTTTATTTATTTGTTTTTTGTCGCCGATTTTCTATTTTTTACATATTTTAATTCTAAAACATTAAATTCAAGCATTGAAGTCAATGATGACAATTTTGTAAATTTTCTTTTTTGTATATGTTATTGATATCACCAATATCTTTGGTATGCGTGAGAATTTTCTGAACCTTGGCTGCTCTGTTTTATCCTTTCTATCACTTCTTGACTTTGGTTCTTATCAGTCCTGGATAACTTCATCCCTCTCATTTTTAAATGATCCATTGCTCTTCAGTCACAATTATTCCACAAAAAAATTTATACAGAAGTTACTTTTTAGCATTCCCTCCTCCTGAACCAGAGACCCTGATGCAGTCAGCACAATGTAATGAAATATCCTTGAATATTGGTGTTAGAAGAAGTTTATTGTTTTCTATGTCATATGAGCCTTTTAGTGGTAGTCTTTCCTAGAAATAAATATTATAGGGCTGTACCTCAGTCTTTCCAGAGAGAACAATTTCAAATGAAAAGCACAAATAGCAAACATGAGAAGCTTATTTAAAAAAAATGGTGGCACAGTAGTAATAAAAAAAAAGACACGATAAAGTGGGTTACATTCCAAAGGAAAAGTTGGAAAGGATTTGTTTATAAGAGAGAGGGAGTCAGAAAAGGGCTGTTTCTTGGGGGAGCGGGGGAAGGAATGGCATGAGACAAAGAGATTAAAGAGATTATGCTCTAAAAAAAAAAAAAGAGTCTGAAATGGTCCATTTCCAGAAGTAAAAAATGCATCACCAAATCTTCCATCTGGTGAGTTTTATTCATCCTGGAAACCTTTCTCCATAATTCATATGGGAAGGTCACTACCTCTTTTTCATGCCAAAGTTCAGTGGATCTGCCTTGATTTTACCACACTAGAGACTTGTTCTTGGAAGTCTAAGCAAAATAAGGCAAGTTAAAGGTGGTCTCTGAAACTGCAATTGCCGTGTACTACTTTAGATTTGAAGTGTTCCCCAGGCCTCATGGAAGTGGAGCGGCGATGTTGGAAGTGAAGCTTGATTGCAATCTCAGCAGAGGCTAAATTTATTTTAGTGGACTTATTGGGGAGGTAACCCATGCTAGGAGGGTGTGGCTAGAGAAACTGTGTCCCTAGGGCTGTAGCCTTGGGTATTATTATGGTTCCTCCTCCCCTGGCTCTTTTGCTTTCAGTCCTCAGAATGTGAGAATCAATGTTCACCCTCTCTCCAATTCCTGCTGCTGCTATGCCCTGAGATCTATGGTCCCACACCTTATAAGCACTGGACCCCACTATGGACAATAAAATATGTAAAGAAATAAATCTCTCTCTAAATTACATGGTCAGGTCTTTGGATTATACATGTGAAAAATGCTGATGAATACATGTAGCTCCTTATCTCTTTTTATGAAGTCTGTTCCAATCCTCTGTCATATTTCTTTCCCTGCCCTGCTTATCTCTTACTACTTAAAAATTCTATACTTTCCAATTTAACTTCCTTTATCCTTAACAAAGCTATTAAAAACCTTCCCTGCTTTTCTTGAATTCCTTATTCTATCAAACCATGCTAAAGTTCAATAATAATATATCTACAATTTACCGAGTACTTCAATGAATTGGGCAGTCTATCCAGCCCTTTACAAATATTACCTCATTTTATCTTCCCAATAGCCCAAAGAAGAGGTCTTATAATTCTTACTCCAGTGTTAGTAAAATGTAAGTAAGCATTATTAGAAGTATTTTAAGGTTCTTCAATAAATATTAATTTAGGGTAGAATTTGAACTTTCTAATTTATAATCTTTAGTTTTCATCAATAACAAAGAACACATCCCTTCATTACTGCGAATAAAGAATCTGTTAGAGAGAAGCTGTCCCCTTTCCTGGATTTTAGTTTAATTTAGTTCATTTATTTTTTGGATTTCAACACATTTTATTTTATTTTACATTTTTATTTTTTCTGTGAATCATATTGAAAATGCATACATTAAGGTATTCATTCGAAGAGTGTTTGCTGCCCTCCACAAACCTCTTCCCCTTACTCCTCCTCCCAATAATGAGTGTCCAGGTTGACCATGCTACATTCACACTAATGCACATATTCAAATGTAGCTCCTCCCTTTATCAATCTCAGCCTTCTTTCTCTCCTACCCTTTCTTTCTAGCTTTGGTGAGGTTTCCCTCCATTATCTGGTTTTTGGACATATAAGAGAAATCAAGTGTCCCTTCTCATTCTGTGCTTGGCTGATCTCACTTAAGATAATGTTCTCCAGGTCTTTCCAGATTCTTGTGAGTAATGTGATTTTGTTCTTATTGCTGAGAATTCCACTGTGTATAGTTTCCATAATTTTGCAATCCATTCATCTGTTGGTGGAGATGTAGATCGGTTTCATATTTTGGATATTACAAATTGTGCTTCTAGGTATGCATATGTTACTGTAGTTCTCTGATTTCAACCCCTTTGAAAAGATACCCAGGAGTGGTATAGCCGGATCATATGATGGATCCCTTCCCGGTTTTCTAAGAAAACACCACACTGATTTTTATAGTGGCTGAACTAGTTTGCACTCCCAAAAACAGGGTAAAAGAGTTCCTCTTTTCCTACATCCTTTTTATCTGTTATCTGATTTTTTATGCTTGCCACTCTGGTTGGAGTTAGATGGAATCTCATCATAGTTTTGATTTACATTTCCCTGATGGCAAATTATGTTGAACACTTTTATGTATCTATTAGCCATTTTATCTATTCTTTTGTGAAGTGTCTATTTAATCCAGTTGCTCATTTCTTGATTGGGTTATTTGTTTTGCTAGTGTAGAGTCTTTCAGTTCTTTGTATATTCTGAATATTAGCCCTCTATCAGAAAGGTGGCTAGTAAAGATAATCTCCCATTCTTTAGTCTTTCTCTTTAGGTTTTTGATGGTTTCCTTTGATAAGCAGAAACTTTTTAGTTTGATGCCATGTCACTTGTTAATTCTTGCTTTAATTTACTGTTCTTTGGAGGTCTTGTTGAGATAGATTTGTGAACCAGCCTTGCTTTTCTAGGATGAAACCAACTTGTGCGTGGTGAACTATTCTCTTGATATGGTTTTGAATGCATATATCTCATATTTTGTATATAATTTTTGCATCTATTTTCATCATGGATATTGGTCTGTAAATTTTAGTTTCCTTGAGGTATCTTTATTTGTTTTGGGGATTAATGTGATACTGGCCTCATAGAAGAAGCTTGAGATAATTACATCTCTTTTGATTTCCTGGAACAAGTTGTGAAGTAGTGGGATTAATTCTTCACTAAAGGTTTTGTAAAATTTATCTGGAAACCTGTCAGTGACTGGGCTTTTCTTGGATGGCAGAATTTTTATTGCAGTTTCTATTTCTTTACTGCTATTAGTTTATGTAGTTGTTAATTTCTTTCACATTTTCCATTTTCTTGGAGTATAGTTTTTCAAAGAAGTTTTTTATAATCCTCTACATTTCTACACTATTAGTGGTAATAACTCCTTTTTCCTTCTCTTACCTTTGTAATTTGGTTGAAGCTCTCTTTTTTGGTTAAGTTGGATAGTGATTTATCTGTCTTGTTAATTTTTTTTGAGAAATCAGTTTTTGGTTTTGGTGATTTTCTGTATTATTTTTTATTCTGTATTTTCTTGATTTCTACTCTGATTTTAATAGTTTCCTGTCTTTTACTGGCTTTGGGGTTAGACTGTTCCTGTTTTTCAAGAGCTTTGAGGTATGTCATTATGTTATTTATTTGGTGATTTTCTGTTCTTCTTATACAGACACTCAGTACTAGCATTTATTTCTTAATACCTCCTTCAAGGTGTCCCAGAGGTTTTGATATGTTGTATCTCTTTTTTGTTGTTATTGTTTCTAGAAATTACTTGATTTCACCCCTTACTTCTTTAATAACCTATTTTTCATTCAGCAGTGTGGTGTTTAGTCTACACAGATTTATGTGGTTTCTCTGGGTCTTTGTATACTTGATTTCTAGTTTCATTTCACTATGGTATGAAAAGATACAAGAAAGTGTATCAGAGTTTTTTTAATTTGCTAGTGCTCACTTTGTGGCCCAGGGTGTGATCTATTTGGAGAATAGGTTCTGTGAACAGCTAAAAAAAGATGTGAATGCTGCTAAAGTTGGATGGAACATTCTATATGTATCTAATAGGGCCATTTGGTTGCTGTTGTTCTTTTGGTCTGAGGCATCTTTACTGATCTTTTATCTAGGAGATACGTCTATTGATATAAGAGAGGTGTTGGATTCTCCCAGTATTATTGTATTGGGATTTATGTGTGATTTAATGTCACAAAAAGTTTGTTTTATGAATATAGCTACACCTATATTTGGAGATTGAATTCTAACTTTTTTGATATCATAATTGCTATTCCTGCTTGTCTTTGATTTCCATTTGCATAAATTAACTTGCTTCAGCCCTTTACATTTAGTTTATTACTCTCTTTGCTTTCAGGCATGTTTCTGCAGGCAGCAGATAGATATATTTTGATTTTAAATTCATTTTTCTACCTTATATCTTTTTATTGAGGAATTGAGGCCATTTATTTTCAGTGTGATTATTGAGAAATGATCTTTAATTCCTACCATTTTGAGTTTTAACTTCTGCTTAAGGTAGTTTTTGTTCTTCTTTGCTTAGTTGTTTGCTTGATGGAAATTCTCATTTCTCTGGTTCTCATGTGCATTACTTATTTCTTCTTGGCAGTTAATTACTTTGAGTATTTTCTTTAGTGCTGGTTTGAAAGACATAATTTTTTTTAGCTTCTGTTTTTATTGGATGGTTTTTATTTCCCCATTTAATTTGAAAGACAGTTTTTCTGGGTAGGAAATTTTTGGCTTCAAGTTGTATTCTTTCAGAGTTTGGAATATGTTACTCCAGGCTCTTCTGGGATACATGTCTTGGTTTGGGAAGTTCAGAGAGATTCTCATTGGTTTGCCTCTGAATGTGACTTGGTATTTTGTTTTTGTTGTCTTTAAGATTCTCTCCTTGGTTTCTATATTGTTCAGTTTTATTACTATGTTGCATGGTGAACCTTTTATTTAATCTTGTCTAAAGATTAATTATAAATTTCCTGTACCTCTGTAATGACCTCTTGTTCTATGCTTGGAAAATTTTCTGATATTACTCTTGAAAAATCTAGATTGTTGATCCCTTTTGTTTCACCATCTATTTTCTCTTCTATGACTCTTATTTTGAAGTTAGCTCTTTGAAGATAGGCCCATATTTCTTCAATGTCAAATTCATGTTTATTATAAATTATATATATGCATTCATTTTTGGAGAGATCATTTTCTAAGACCAAGACTCTATTCTCCATGTGGTCTATTTTATTGTTTATAGTTTGTGTTGATGCCTTCACTTAAATGATTGTATTCCCTTTTTTTCAGACTCTCTCAAAAATATTTTTCAAAAGTCCTATATAATTTCTACTGTTAAATTTCTGGTTTGTTATTCCGGTGATCTCTGCAATTCTCTGTTGTCGAGTTCTGCAATTGTGGGGTTTGAAGCACACATAGCTTTTTTCTTATTCCTCCTTCTCATGATTTTAGGAGTTCTGTTGATTTTGATAAATTTATCTCAGTCTCTAGGTATCAGCTGGTATATCTAAGGAGAAGTTATGTTGTATTTAACCATAAAAGTTGAGTGAGAAAGAAATTGAAGTTGCAAATGGAAAAATAGGGTAAAGCCAGATAGGATGGAATAAAATGCGAATATGAATTTAGTAAGGTCGTATATAGTAAAGATTAGAGATAGCGAATACATAGTAGTATTCTAGTAACCAGTGTAGAGTATTTAGTATAGTGATATAAAGTGGATTTAATACAAGGGAGAAAAAGAGTAAAAAGGGGAGACCAAAAATAAATAAATAAATAAATAAATAAATAAATAAATAAATAGATAGATGGAGAAAAAAATAGTAGGTATGTACAAAGGAAGAGGCTTGGGAAAGGGGTATAAAAGAGAACAAATAAAGGAGCATACACAAACAAATAAAACACACATAACAAAAAACAAAAGTAATATTACCCTGCAAATATGTAAGTACTCAGCAGACATGACCTCTGCAGTCTCTCTCCATATAAACACCAAGTGCTACTGGCACCTTTCCTGCTGTGAGCCTAGTGCTCTGAGTCTTTCTTAGTCTATGCAGATGGCCAGTATAAATGGTGTTAAGCATAGGTTACTCCATGATTTCCAGAGTTGTGAAACCCGAGTCTCTTCCTGCCTGCATAGGTGGCAGGTGTCTCTGGGACCAAACCCACTGTATATGTAAGAGTCTCTATTCTCCACATCTAGAGCTGGGTTGACGTGACTTCTCCCCATTCACCAAAATTGGGTGGTCTGTGGTAACCTCAGAGATCCTACTAGTTGCATTTAAGTATATT
The DNA here is from genome assembly GCF_963383645.1 of Muscardinus avellanarius. Classification (NCBI taxonomy): domain Eukaryota; kingdom Metazoa; phylum Chordata; class Mammalia; order Rodentia; family Gliridae; genus Muscardinus; species Muscardinus avellanarius. Next base: position 113,280,288 of record NC_137791.1, on the reverse strand, counting down.
TCTTCCTCTACACTTTTCACTGATCCATAGCCTGAGTCTCTCTGAGAATATGCTATTCCAACAGCAGACTACATTCTCACCTGGAGGTTATGGTCATCTTCCAAAATATTTAGATTGTTGAGTAAAGAAAGTTATTTTTATTTGTAGGAGAGTGGTCCCTATTTTTTTTTTAATGTTGGCCAAAGATAGATAATTCTAATCTAAAGGATAAGCTAAAGGCTTCATCCCAACATAGAATGTTTCTTCAAAGTCAGCAGGAGAATCCCTTCCAGTTTGATATAGTTAATTTTAGGTGATAATAACCACAATAAGAGTTACTTTACCTGCCTTTGTCAGAAGTCAGCTAAACTTCTACATGTTTTTTTCACCACATGTGCTCATGCAGCACCTCTACTTTGATTTCTGTAATAATTTCATGATTTAGCCAATTTGAATTGCCAATATATTTTGGATAATTAGACAAAAATGTCCTAAAGAAGGTTTGTCTCTTTAGATTTATTTTGAAGTACATTACTAATTATTGATAATTTTTATTCTGAAAAGTTTTCAGTATTCTAAGTGTAAACTACATAGTCATCAAGATGACTTTCAAAGCCCTTCATATAAAAGAGTCTGTTTCTGTCTACAATTTCATCATTAGGCATTTCTCAATAGTGAGAAAAATGTTTTTTAAGATCACTAAGTTATTTGCATACCTGTTAAATTTATTTCTTCTTTTGGTTGTGTCTTTGAACATTTCTTCCCTGTGAATGACTGGGGCATCCTTCTGCTCCTTTAAACCTAACTTCTGTTCATCCAGAGTGTCAGTTTTGTTCTTTGTGAATGACTTTTCATGCATTAATCCTGAAAGAAACCCACTAATATTATCATTTAAATTATATTTTATGTGTTATCCATAATAGAAATAAGCAGGCTGTGCATGGTGATAAATTAAATGAATAAATTATAAGTGATGTACACTATAAAAACAAGAGAAACATAGTGAGAGGCAGTATGCATAGAGCAATAGATTAGTCTTATTAAAGTCACAAATTAAACGCACTTGGGATACTCAAGTTTTTGAGTAATTTAAGAGTCTGAGGTCTAAAAGGTAAGGAGTGATTTGGAAATCTGTAGAAATGAGCCTATAGTAAGTAGCCATTAATGCCTTAACTTAATCTTTTAGAGAAGAGCCACTAAGTTTGTAAACACTGACATGATATATTCCCCTTTTCTTCTAAATCTGTCACATAAATGACTAGGGAGAAAATTTCTGGTGCCAATCCTGTAGGAAAACAGTTGGAGTCAAGGGATGATGAAAGCATAAAAGAAAGTCAAAGAGAAAAATCAGGTCTGAAAAAGGAAGGGTGTGATGGTTAAATTTAGGTGTCTGCCTGACTAGATTGTGAGATATACAGCTAAGTGCTAAATAATTTTTTTCAGATTATAGCTGGGAAAGTGGTTTCAGAAGACAATGTCACTTGGATCACTAAAGTGAGTGATGAAGGTCTATTTTCAATATGGTAAGATCTATTTTCAATTGTCTAAAGGTTCATACAGAACGAAGCACCAGGTATGCTGAATTCACTCTTTTCTAGAGCTGGAACACTTTTCTTCTCCTGTTGATACACATCCCATTCCAGGTTCTCCAGTTTTTGGACTCTGAGACTTGAATTATTATCTATCCTCACCCCTAATATTTTAAGGCTGAGTGGTATACCTTTGGCTTCCCTGAATCTCAGTATTTCCCACTTGAACTTAGACAAATACACCTTTCTCCATCTTACAGATTGCCTATTATAGAACTTCTTGTACAATCACAGGCACCAATCCCCATAACAGATTTCTTTTTGTCTATTTTTCATTCTATCTCTCCCTCTCTCTATCATCTATATATCTGTGTATCTATCATCTATTTTAATCTATCATCTATCTATCATCTATCCACTAATAATTCTGTTTCTTTGGATAATCTTGTATAATAAAGAAATTTACTATTTTTCTTTACTATTAAAATATTAAAAGTGTATATTTAATACATACATATGCATACTCTTAAAATAGCATGGTGTATTCTGCATATTTCCTTTATAATTCCTCAACAGTATGAGATATCCTTGATGACAAGAAATATTACTTTTTAAAAATTTGCAATATCTGCAAATTCTGAATTTTAGTAGCACACATATACACAAATGCATATATAAATGTCTACAAAACAATTCTACTTCAAATGGCATGACAAATGTTTCTAATTACTTAGGTAATGAAACAAATTCACACTCTTGTTGTCGTGTGTCTTTTAATTTCAGTATTTGAAAACTATTCTCAAAGTATATTTGAGTCTGCTGGCCTGAACTGTACTCTATGCACTACCAGGATTTTTTTTTATTGTATCTGCTTGTCTTAATATTTGAATATCTAAGCAGTACCACCTTATAGAACTTTCTGTACACATGGAACTAATGGATACCATGTTTAAACAGCAGAGAGATGCAACGTAGTCATCACTGAGATCATGAAAGGTTGTTAGTGTGACTGAGGAATTGAATTTTTATTTTATTTGATTTTAATTAATTTAAAATTAAATAGTCATTCAACACTAGTATCTACATACTGAACAGCACACATTTCCACTTTAGAGCCTCAGAATTATAACAATTGAAAAATCACAGAAGTTTGACTTATAATTTGATTCAACTAAATTAAAATTAAAAGTACATTTATCAACCTTCCTTTGCAAGCTTGACATTGGGCTAAAAGCTTCAGGACAAAGATGTAAAGAATTAAAACGCCAACACTACATCTTTGAGAAACTTAATTGTCTTGTGGACCTCAGTTTGTGAGTCAAATTCCAGTGGCCAGATGTGTATGTCAATAGGATGCTGCCTGAGCACAGCCACACCCCACCTTAAGTGTCATTTGTGGTTGCTTTTGTGCTACAGGGCAGATTCATACAGCTGCAATTAGGCTATGTGGTCCTCAGAGAAAAATATTTAGATTTAGTTCTTCATGGAAAAAGTTTGTTGGCCTTGGTCTAATGAGTCATGGATGTGAAAACAAGTAATAACAACCAAATAAAACTAGCTAAATTGTGAAAATGGTGATAGAGTGAGAGGCATCAGGGTAGGGGATTATTGTCTGTGGCTGATTCGTTCAGGAAAAGAACAGATAAAAGTAGTGTTTGAGTTAATTCTCAAATGATTTAAAGAACAGGAGTTTGCCAAAATAGAGGATACCGGGAGGGTTTAATCAGCCTCTTTCTATTGAGTGAATGGGAAATAAAATAACTCTGCCACTTATAATTAGACATGCATATATATATATATATATATGTATAATTACTCATTTTTCTCACAACTTTTTAATTCAACACTAATATGCAAATTTATTTTAAAACATCATATACTGAATAGTGCTTACCTCTTTTAAAACATGTGGTTACTGTTATGTAAGGAAGTAACAACATATTTTACATTAACTAATATATTTTTAGAGTTAAAATTAAATATTAACCTATTTAATTATTTATTTAATTTATTCAATTTCTATGAATAGGACCCAAGGCCTTACACATGCTAGAAAAGTGCTCTACCACTGAATATTAATGTTTAAACCTTTTAACATTCAGATAGGATGACTTTTTATCAGCCATCAGTGCTGTAATTTTTTCATTTAAGTGCATGAATGCACCTTCTCTATAGAACAAAAAATATGTGTCTCTGTTGGATTCTGAAATGTAGAGATGTTTTATACAGAGATATTTATGACTAGAAGCAGAGAAGGGTATTACCACTTCCCACATCCAGGCTATGTGAAGTTTGCAACTTAAAACTTATATTGAGTTCAAATTTGAATCAAGAGGGAATCCAATGTCAATATTAAAATCTCTATTTTAATATAAGCATGATTTATGTCTGTGTGATTTATCTTGAAAGAATTCCCCTAATCAGAATTATTAATTTAGACTTTTATAATCTTGCATTACATTATTTGTGCCCCACTTCTACATCTGGGGTTGTAGCTTGTGGTTTGGGTGGAATAAGTGGAAAAATCCTATTTCCTTGCTATGGTCATTGGTTCAAGTCTTCTAAATGTAAACCTATCTGCACTTGATGTTATCTCAAGATGTATATTCCTAAAGAGTAGTTCAATCAGTAAAAATATCAGGACACATTTTAAGTGTCATGACCAAAGATGATATCTCTTCATATTGACAAGAATGAAGAAGCATATTGTCTTGATAGTTCATCCACCATTTTAGAGAACAAGAGAAGATGACCTAAGAATGAAAACAAAAGATAGAAGAGGACAGAGGGTATTATGCAAAGATGCTAAGCCAGAGCCTCTCTTAATTGACCTGAATCTACCATGCACCCAGATTTTAAAGTGAGTCTATTAAACCGGAATTTCTTAAGTCCGGTTTATGAGGAAAAGCTAAGGTAAAATATGTGAAACATTTTGGATAAAGGAGTGATGTAGTGTGGGAGGTAACCTGGACTTCATTTCCAAGTAGCTAATGAGTAATATAAGGCCAGAATGGAGTGTGTGTGTGTGTGTGTGTGTGTGTGTGTGTGTGTGTGTGTGAGAGAGAGAGAGAGAGAGAGAGAGAGAGAGAGAGACAGACAGACAGACAGACAGACAGACAGACAGAGACAGACACCTTCAGCAACCTATTGAGACTCTGTTTCAAAACAAAAGATAAAAAAGGGGCCTGGGTGTAGCTCAGAGATAAAATGCCTCTGGGTTTAGTCCTCAGTACCACACAAAAAGTCAATGACTAAAGTTGACTACTTCAATGTCTTATGTAGGAAAAGGTTAATGACTGCAGAAAATTGTTGTAATTTCTACGTGCAAATAAGAACTATTCATATCTGTGCACCTGGACTTTCAAGAGCACCATCCTTTTAAGAGGAATTTCGAATTACAGAACTTACTGATAAAGTCAAGTATGTTTTAAAATATCTTAATTGTCTATCCTGTCAATACTCTTTTCAACTCCTGACATCAATATTTGTTTTAATAATTTTATGTAACTCATCACAATTGGTATCATAATCATTGTTTTATTTTGCTTTGCAGAACATTATATTATTATTATTATTATTATTATTATTATTTATTATTATTATTATTTTGGCAGGACTGGGAATGGAACCCAGGAGCATTCTAACTCTGAGCCACAGTTCCATTCCTATTTTTTATAATAACAAGTTTTCACTAATTTTCAGAAGGCATAAGTAGCTGAGGCTCTGAGGCTGTCTACCTGACTTGCAGAACATTATTACTGAACAATTTGTAGGCTGCATTCTTAGCACAGATTATTAGCATAGTTAAATATAAAGGTTTATAATAACGAAACTATAGCTCAGGAATTATAATACAACCTTTATCTTTAAATTTTTTACTCCTAATGTGGAACATAAGTGTGTCATAGGAAATGCCCAAACATTAACAAAATTAATATTTCTTTTTGTCAAACAGATAAATATTTTTAAATATTTAAAGAAGTCATCATTTTTTAAAGTTGTATAATATTAACTTTCATAAAGAAAATGAAAGGAAACCTACTTGTACATCATGAATGAGTCACATATATGCTATTAAATTTTAAAATAGTTTTAATTAGGATAATTGTATATATATTTATATATGACCTTGGTTATAAGCAGAGATTTCAAAGTGACCTGTATGGATTTTTTTTTTTAATCACACAATGATTTCTGTGACAAAGTTGTTTATCTAAGTCTAGAAAAAGGGTACTATGTTGTAATTGTTCTTGGATTTTACAACATACTTAGACATATTAAAAGTTCTAATAAGTCCCAGTGTGAATAAAATTATGAAACTTTATTTATGATAAAATTCCTTAAACATATTTGCTCAATTAAAAGATGTTTGTGACCTAGTGATATGAATATTTCTACGTTAGTAATAGCATGTCACATGATGGACTCTGAGACATGCTCATCTGATTGTGATTGCCTTGAACAATTTCTCCACCAAACCCAAGGCCTTGCACATTTTAGGCAGGTGCTTTGTCACTGAGTCACGTCATCAGAGCTATTTTTTTATTTTGCTTTTGTAAAATTTATATTTTGAACAAAATTTAAATCCTCCATTTTTATTCTGATTTTAATGTCTATTGGCTCATTTCCACCATAAATTGTAATTTGCTTAACATCCTAGCTTCAATGGATGCTCTTGGTTTAAGAAATGTATTGCTGCTTTAAACAAAGCAAATGCATTTCATGCATTACTTTGTATTAGCTTTTCTTTGTTAAGGTTTGCATGCTCTGAATTCCATTGTTAAAGGTTAGAAGACAATGGTTTGAATGCTTTTAATGTTTATAGATGGATTTGTTTAAGTAGGTTTTGTCTTCATATTAAAGCTTGCCTCATATATTATATATGTAATATGTTTATATTGGATGGATATTATAAATGCAGTGCACATATATATATGAAATGTGTTTATATATTTAGTATTACATAGTTCAACTAATTCAACAAATGTTATCAATGGTAGTAATTCACTATATAATGATCACATATTCATTTCCCTTAATTTTATTCCATTCATACCAGTGTAATTTGAATATTAGAATAAGGACTCACATCTCTGAGTCAGGCTGAATGTATTTAAAGAATTTGAGAACATAATGCTGAATGTCAGAGTCAGATTATACACCCGTGAAATTCTAAAGCCTGTGTCCTTAGTTGGATAGTGTCAGTGTAATGAATATCATATTATAGTATTCATTCTGCAACTACACATGGCAGAATATTTTCACTTAAAAGATGTCATGCACATTCAGAAGAAAGATTGATAATAGACATTATATTATATAAATTCTTTTTTTGAAAAAAAATAATTCAGTTAAAGGGCTGTCTGAATCTTTATTGAAATATAAAATTGTTTATTTTGGGAAAATAAAAACAAAACAATGATGCACTATAATATTCTAATTAAAAACAAATATATGTGACTATATACTATATAACTAACCACATAAATATTATAGCCCTGATAAATTGCTCTTATTATTTATTGTTTTTGTACTCCACAGAGAATCTGAATTTATGCAATATTAAAGAAATACTATAGAAACAAAATCAAAATAAAATGTTTTGAAGAGAATTAACTGTGTCAGGCCCATAATAGAGAGGGATAATTCTTATTAGTTACTTATACAAATGCTACTTGTTGCATATAATATGATCAAATTCGTGATTCAATTTTTTTTTTTTTTTTTTTTGCAGTACCTGGGACTGAACCCAGGATCATTTTACCTCTGGATTACATCCTCAGCCATATTTTATCCTTTATTTTGAAAGAGGGTCTCCCTAAGTTGCGGAGGGCCTCAAAAAGTAGCTAAGGTTGTTGATCTTCCTGTCTCAGCCTCCCAAGTACTGGGATTACAAGTGCGCATCACCACATCCGGTGGATGTTGTCCTTCAATGAGAAGGATGCATCTAAAGACCTATAATTTTACCACTCAGTGATGCATGTGCATTGCTAAGCAGTGGCATTTGTGAGTCTCCTTCTTTTTTCTAATTACTAATGAGTTTGATGCTTCCATATTCCAGTCAATAAAATGTGTACCTTCTGGCCTTTCAATTCTTACAAAAAATGTCAACATATTTGGTTGATTTTAACGCTAGCTGGTCTCACTCTTTCCCTTTCCTTTGTAGACATTGGTTGAAGTTATTTTTTGGCCTTTTTTTTTTCACTGCTAACATGAGGCAATGTGAACATTCTTTAGAAAACTGGCAAACTAATTTCCATCTCGTTTATTATTTTCATTCTTTATTGTAAAGAAACATGTAAAATATGATTTTTTTCAATTTTTCTTATAATAAAAGTAAAAGTTTTATTGGGGATATTTTCATTGGCCTTACATCAAATTGCTGCTAAATATTTAATGAGATTAAATGGAAATCATTCTTGTCTAGACTGAAGTGTAAGGATTGCAACTTTTAAAACTATATACCAGTAGGCCTTATATGCTGAATATATCAACGTATGTCCTTTTCATCCCATTATCCTCACCAAGACTCTATTTTTGATGCCTTAGTCAATATAAAAGCAGATATTTTTCCCTAGCCGGGAGGTGGTCCTTTCTCAAATTTGAGAGTTTTTCTCTATACATTATAATGATGAAATGTTAAATTTTCATAAATAGATCTTGTAGAGATCAGTTACCACCTTATGCCATAAATGTTCCAGTTACCATATACCTAGAAAGATTAATCTGTATATTGTGAATGAGATTATTAAAATCTGTAATATTTTCAAAATCACATTTACTTAAGTGGCTATATATAAAATTCTAATTAAGGAAAATAATTTTGATATCAATATATGCTAATAGTTAATATTTTACTATTACTCAGGTTTATATTAACACAATTATCCAATATTACGTCAATTAGGCACTACTTACCTATATATTTATTTTTGAACTTTAGTTTTTGGGTATTTCTTATAAAGAGGTGTGCCAATTTTATATAATTTGTCTAACTAGGTTTTTATTTTTACCCTTCTTAGTTTTAAGTCTTTTATTGAATAATTTTTTACAGAATTTCATCCTATTGTAACTGATCAGCTTATTCATTTTCTTTTTACAATGACAAATAATATCTGCAAACTTCTTAGTTTTAGTTTGATACCTACTAACGTGCTTCAATGTTTGAACAGGCTGTTTTAGAGCATTAAATATGACCTATTATTTAAAGACAATGATTTACTTCACATAGGACCTGAACGGGAATGCACTTGAATATGTTAAGCACCAACTTCATTTTTTTAACTAGCCAAGCCAAAGACCAATTAAGGGAAAATTTAATAGACAAGACTAATAATACTGGAAGTCATAAATACAGACAGCATTTATCATCATTATGAATGAATCTCCTTCTCCTTCTTCTCCCTCTTCTCCCTCTTCTCCCTCTTCTCCCTCTTCTCCCTCTTCTCCCTCTTCTCCCTCTTCTCCCTCTTCTCCCTCTTCTCCCTCTTCTCCCTCTTCTCCCTCTTCTCCCTCTTCTCCCTCTTCTCCCTCTTCTCCCTCTTCTCCCTCTTCTTCTTCTTCTTCTTCTTCTTCTTCTTCTTCTTCTTCTTCTTCTTCTGTGGTACTGGGGTTCCTGGAAGCCCTTCTACCTCCGGGCTACACTCCCAGACCTATTTTATATTTTTGAAACAGGGTCTCTTACGCCAGCGCGGCTGGCTTCGAACCTGCGCGATCCTCCTGTCTCCGCCTCCCAAGCGCAGGGATTACAAGCGTGCGCCACTATGCCGGGTGAATGAATCTTCTAAAAAGACAAACTTACTCAAAATTCTCCAGCCAAGCAGCAATATTGTGAAAATTTCTGAATTACCTTAGAAATATTGACTCATTTAGAAAACCCAATTTTTCAGATTTATCACTAGTGCTACATTAGCATTATTTCAGTGCTGATGACTGCTAAGAATTTTTTTAAAAATTTAAAAAAGTTAATTTTTTTAGATTTTTTTTTTTTTTTTTTTTGGTGGTACTGGGGGTGGAACCCAGAGGCTTTTTACCTCTGAGCTATACTCCCAGACCTTTTTTAAAAAAATATTTTATTTGGAAACAGGGTCTCACTAAGTTCCTGAAAGCCTCACTAAGTAGCTGAGGCTGGCTTCGAACCCCATACGATCCTCCTGTCTCAGCCTCCCAAGCGCGGGGATTACAAGCGTGCGCCACCACGCCCGGCTAAAACGTTATTTAAAAAAAAAAAAAAAAGATTTTACATTACCTTTCCAAAAATGTGTTTACAATATTCAATGGATTTTTTGTTTAATTTGCAAAAGCCAGGTGTGGTGGCACAGGCTTGTAATCTCCGTACTTGGGAGGCTGAGACAGGAGGATTATAGGTTTGATGACAGCCTCACCAGTTTAGGGAGTCCCTAAGCAATTTAGCATGACCCTGTTTCAAAATAAAAATAAATAATTAAAAATTACCTGGGGTTGTAGTTCAAAGGTAGGATACATATGGGTATAATTCCTATTACCATAATAAAAATGTATACGTCAGTTAAAATATCCATAAAACTCTTCATAGTTATTTTGCATAGGTGTATCTTTGACTTTAGTTTATTTTTTAATAAAATGAAAACAATAGTCTTGATTCATAGATGTATTATTACTTATAAATATAATACTCATTAAGTAAATGTGTTCTATCAAATTATACAACTGATCACTTTGAATACTAAGTCATATTAAACTTGGTATGATTTCTGAATATAGTATTAGCCAAAATCTTAGACTGTAGATGACTCTTGTTTTAAGCATGATTTATCAATAATTTATTTTCACTGTGGATTTTGTCATTCATCTTTGAAGTGGTTAAATTAATATGTTCAATAATCTGCTGTTTGTCTATTATATGTTATCTCACTAAGTCAACTACTTATATAAGATTTTTAAACTTGCTCATGTATCCAAAATTATAATTAGTATATCTAGCATAGCTCTCTTTAAAAAAATGAAAATCTGTCTTTTCACTAGATTAAAATATTGATGGCTCATAGATCGTTTCTTGCTTCTCCTTGTATTTCCTAAGCCACCACATAGCCTGGTACAAAAAAAGGCACATTATACTTGCTTGTTTAAATAGATAACAAGTGCACAAATTATTTAAAGAACAATATTTTATGTAATTCAACCAGTGACCAAGTTGTTCTTTCTAAGAATTAAAATAAAATGTTCTGAGATTTCATTGATTTGTATGAAAGGAAAACATTAAGAGAGAAGTAGAAGACGAGTTACAAGTTCCTTCTCATTCTTCATGTCCAAAATGGACTGGTGTGACTCTGAATTTCTGGATGTAATGTGTATGATTTAACAGGTTTCAAATAATAGCTTAATGGAGATTTAGCTAATTACATTAGTGTTCATCTGTTAGAATTTTTCAAAAAGTAAAAGCTTACTAAGTGGGCTCATATTCACTATCTACAATATTTTTGAAATAATATAATATATTATAATGTTAAAATTTTATTGTTATATATTATAATAATCAGTTCAATGCAAATCATTTTTAAAAACAGTTAAGAGCAGAATGGTCAGTAATAAACTTGAAATATTAAAGACATATATGACACATACCCAATTTTGTGTGCATGTGCTGGGATACACTGCTTTTGCTGTGAATAAAATTTGTAGTATTTTTAGCAGAGCAAAAAGCAATCCAACATGAATTGACAGAATATTAAAAAAAATTTCTAACATAACTAGGTAGCTGAAACTTCACGATCAACATATTACCCAAACTAGGATGTGACCAGAGCACTAGAATTTAATGGCTGTATATCATTTTTGTGTTTGTTTTTGTAAAAATTGCCTGAGATTCTGTAGTTATTCCTATTTCACATTTAAAATATGGCTCCATTCCCCATCAGATGAAGCAAAAGATGCAGAGTTATGTAATGGACCATGCAGTAAATGCAAAGGACCATTCTCTGTGGTTTGGCAGAAATGCTCTCACTTATTTCTCTATGTAAGGTTTTATTTTTTTCTTCTTCTTTTTCCCTAAAAGCAATATTATTGAATGATGATTTTGTGTCTTACAAGAATTTTTTTAAGCAAATGTAAAAAAAGTTTGCTTCATTTTAAATCTTTCTCTCTCTCTCTCTCTCTCTCTCTCTCTCTCTCTCTCTCTCTCTCTAAGTAATGAGTAAAATTTACCATAGGAGATAGCACTCTGAATTGCTAGATATAAGGAACAGTTTTATTTCATTGCTGTCAAAATAACCATGTAAATCAGATTTAGAAAATAAAAATACACACAAGTCTTGTCGGAGTCAGAGCTGATAGGAAAGACAAGACTTAGGGTTGTTCAGAGCTAGAGGCCTACAGTGTCTAGATAACACTCCCATGATATTTTAGAATCAATATTTCCAAGGGGCTCACAGTAAGAAATTTTGCTTGAGAATTTGTTGAACATCCAGATTTGTTATGAAAAAACTGTAATTCTACAATGATAAGAAAAGGATTCATGTGAAAATATGACAGATGATGGAAATAATTATTTTCTTCTAAAGGAGAGTGGTAGATATCATAAATTATGATTATATGTTTGAGTAAAGACAATCAGTGATTATCTTTGAATATTTCTCTCTCCTTCAAAGGAAATAGTTCCTTTAAGAACAATTTTGTCATGTTTGTTTATCAAATGGAGTTAAATTTAAAGAAATCAGAATCTGTATAATGAATACAGAATCTGTATAATTAAATATACATTATAACACACACATGCACACACACATACATTTGTATACATGAATTAACTAGAGAATATGCCAAATTTAGGCATTGTTGATTAGGAGAATGAACAGTGACTACTCCCAGAATAATGGTGAATGTTAAGTGTAAGTCATTGAACTAAAAACAATGCTATGTTAAATTTAATGATAAACTGAAGTTTAAAGTTGGCTTATCATAGTTTATTTCATTTCAGTTAGGAGGACTCTTTCTGGACTGGTAGCTTTTCTTTTCCTTTCTTTTGGGGGTAATATTTTTTTAAACATTTCAGAACTTTCCTTAGACCCAGGCTCACTGGCTTAGAGGTGGTTACTCTTGAACTCATTTTCAAGGAATACCATTAATATGGTAATGTCATTAAGAGTGCCAGGTTGTACTCTGGGTTAAGAAACTTCTCAATGGGAACCCCTCATTGGATTTTTCATTTATATGTTATCTATTGCCTTAGGAAGTTATTTGACTACAAAGAAACTCTACTTCTTGCAAAAAGTAAATAGAAACTTTAATACTTATGTTTTTTATTTGGAATATATTGTAAGTGAAATAACTTCCTTAGCATAACTTCTGTTTATCATCATCATGTTTTTATTTTTGTTGTTGTTTCTATGGTTTTTCTAGCTCCCAAGTTCTTTGAAACATGAAACAAAGACCTTTCTAAATAGTTCTTCCAGTTTGAAATATTACTTAGAGACATACTTTGGTAGGCAAGTTAATATAGCCCTTATTTAACTACATAACTCTTGCTACTACCTTCATAAGGGTATATAGCCTGGCTTCTTGCTTAGGTGGAATACAAACTATTCATAATTGACACTTGCTTTAAGATACTCAAATAATCCTGATTCAAAGGGATAAGCTGGCTCAGGGGAAGAACCCACCTACTGAATCTCTACAGTTTTTTGGTTTGATTATCATTGATCTTCCATACTATTTAGAAGATTAGGATTGTATTAAAGTGAGTCAACTGGCATTGACTCAGTGAAAATTACTTACATTTTAAGAAAAAATGTAAGTTCAAAATTTAAAAAAATTCCACCAGGCGTGGTGGCGCACTCTTGTAATCCTTGCGCTTGGGAGGTGGAGACAGGAGGCTCACACAGGTTTGAAGCCAGCCTCTCTGGCTTAAGAGACCCTGTTTCCAAATAAAAATATTTAAAAACTTAGGTGTCTGGGAGTGTAACCCAGAGGTAGAAGGGTTTCCAAGAACCCCAGTACCACCAAAAAAATTTTTTTAAAAAAATTCTGAATATTATTTTACAGTAAGATCAGTTAAGATGTCTGTGAACTTTTAAAACATATTATTATATCCATTAACTTTTTAAAATATAAGAAATGGTAAATAGCATTTTTTTTTCTTCGTAATTCATTTCAGGGTAATTTTTATCTACTATTATACAATATATTGTCTTAACTGACAAGTGTATACATCTGTGTCCTGTGTCTATGTGTGTATGTGTATCCACAAGTAGGAAACTATTATTATCAAAAGGCCAGCAGCACTAAAGGACTGAATTGGTGACCTGAAGGTTAAATTCCAGAGCAGTAATCACCAAGCTCTTCTCTATTATGGTTGCAATAAAAAGATTGGGACTGTTGACATAAGGTACCTCCCCATCTAAAACCTTTTAAATTGTTTGAGGGAAAAAAGCTTTTATTCAGGAAGTTAACAAAAGTCTAAGTATGTGCCACTTAACTATTTGGAAATTTCCTGTAAGATACACTGTTCAAAGATGTTCAGAAACCGAGTGTACTAGAGTAAAATGTTAAACCACACTTTTCTTTTTCCACATTCTTTTTCTTGACCTATATAAAGATTATTTTTGCAGAACAATCAAGTTTCATAGTCTTTTGAAAAATTTTCAGACAGAAACAAATTTTACTTTTGTTGCCAATATTCTAACTTTAAATGACTAAAAACATTGTATAATTAAGTATATGGATTAAATATTATGGGTAATAAATTATAAATATGTTTATGTAAAGAGTTTGAATAAATTACTTTTATGCATTTAATTTAAAATATATTTTAATAATATTAGTTTATTAAATAGATTTGTACATATTAGGTATGTTATCAGCAAGAAATAATAATTCATAAAGGACATGATGCAGTTCACTGCTATATATAAGAAGCATTTACTAAAATTAATTAAAATTTTTACTGCAAAGCTTTATGATGACAGAAGAATTTGTACTTTACGATATTTTAGAAAATACTTAATATTTTATAATAACAAGTTATAATATGGAATAATTTTTCTTTAGGGAAAATATGTTTATAGATTGAATTCTATTTATTCCTTGAATCATTTAATTTTTTCCTGATTGTAATTATATGGACATTTGCTTTGTAGACACAAGTATTCACCTTGCCTTCAAATGAATCACATCAAGGTACTAATAGAATATTGAGTTTATCTGGTACTAAATGATCAGAGTTTAATTTGGGGGGTTAGGATTAATTTAGGATTTTAAGCAAATCAGTCAATCCTTTAAGATGGTATTAATAATATTAGTGTAATGGTCCTCTCTTTGAGGGGTTGTTGCAGATTTAGAATATGATGTATACAAAGGATTTTGTAAACTGAAGTGGTCTGTGTATGTATGAGTGATTATTGCTCACAATCTTAATAATTGCAGTAGAATGTAAGACATGTTCTAGAAGATACATAGTACAAGTATAAGAAAAAAAATTCTAAAAGGGACATGGTAACAATGTAATGTAGAGATAGAAAAGCAAACCCTTTCTGATCAAAGAAGAAAAGTAAATGCTCCATGAAGAAGGACCATTTGAGCTATGCCCTGAGGATTTCTATTCACATTGAGCTTCAGAGAATGACCACCATTAGAAAGATTACTCTAGGAGAAAGTTTTCCAAATGGAATTTTGAATGAGATAAAAAATTATGGACCATTTCATATGACAAGGACAAAATTAGATTTGAAATAATGTTATGTTCAAAGGGTCAAGAGAGACTCTTGCAAGCCTTGGGTAGGAAATGGCATACAAATTTGCATGGCTATAAATAAAGAAGACTTACATATCTTTGGAAATATATTGAGGCAGAAAGAAATTTTTAGTGTCTTCAAACTACTTTAAAAAAAGAGCATTTTTTTAAACTTTTCTCTATCACACAATTTAGAAAATCAAAGGTAATCACTGAGTAAAATACCATATTCTTCATTTACTTTACTAAAGATATTCGGGAGGCTCCACATACTTGGGAAATGTGCCATAGGTAAAACGGATATGAATATTGATGAATTACATGTTGTCAAAGTGGAAATAAGGAAAATAGAAATTACTTGAATATATGCCTTTGAATTATTTTTCTCTAGAATCAGTAAATGGCCGGGTGTGGTGGTGCACGCTTGTAATCCCCGTGCTTGGGAGGCAGAGACAGGAGGATCGCGCAGGTTCGAAGCCAGCCGCGCTGGCGTAAGAGACCCTGTTTCAAAAATATAAAATAGGTCTGGGAGTGTAGCCCGGAGGTAGAAGGGCTTCCAGGAACCCCAGTACCACCAAAAAAAAAAAAAAAAAGAATCAGTAAATGTTTATAGTGTTAACTATTTCCTTTGGTCATTTCATAACACTCCTCCCATCCTTTATTCTCATTACATTTACTATATTGTTTACACTGGAAGACATCGGGTGTAAAATTAGACACTGGCATACAATTTAATATAGCTTGTGTAATAATACTCACATCACTTACACTAAGTTATTTGCTCATGGCTGCCAGTTTGGAGGAGAAAACTATCATGTTTTATCCCCCAGTGGATCTGTACCAACTGTCTATGGTATTCATGATGATAAGCAGCTTAATTTTTCAGGAAAGAATTTGCCAATGAGCTGAGGAGTGCATTAGTTGACACTGTCCACCTCTAGGTCTCTAGGCCTTCAGGACCTACCAAAGTATTTGCATCTAGGGCTAAAGTTAGACGCACCTTTCTCGGGCATCTTCCAGCCAGATATTTGCAGTGGGGATGTTAAGACCTGCTCATTTCTTTCCTATTTGACTCCAGCATAAGAAATCATACGGCTGATGCCCTTCTTTGTCCTTCTTGAGAATCTGTCAGAGGAGAATCACAGAATTAGGTTTCTTCTTTCAAACTTCCTTTCCTCTTTCACTGTGTCTTACTCCTGCTCCCTCTGCTGTCTTTTAAAGGCATTTCCTTCAATAAGTCTATCCTAGAATCTCAAGACACAACTGAGCCACTCTCAGAATTTGTAATAATCAGAAGTTAACTTAAAATATTTGCAGGATAAATTATGAATGTGTGGGTGAAAGAGGAGAACAACCAGAAGAATGAAATTTCAAATGTTCTGAAGAAGTAACTTATTGTGTAAACTTGAGTAATAACTCCATTAATTAATAATACTCAGTCCTGGCCACTGATGTTATATTATCTCATTTGGAAAAAAGAAGTAGGAAATAACTCATAAAGTATCGTAAAAATATAATATGTTTGAATATATACATATAAATATGTTACATGACTATTACATATAGTTTCCTTGTAGCTCATATGACTGAAAACATATAAACATATGGGTCTCATTATCTGAAATATAATTTAATCTACACAAAAATATGGAAGAATATTGAAATTTGTAATTTTTTTTGGTGGTACTGGGGATGGAACCCTTCTCACTCTGGGCTACACTCCCAGACTTATTTTATATTTCATTTGGAAACAGGGTCTCTTAAGCCAGCGAGACTGGCTTCGAACCTGCGCGATACTCCTGTTTCCTCCTCCCAAGTGCAGGGATTACAAGCGTGCGCCACCACTCCTGGCGAAATTTGTAATGTTTAAGTAGCAAAAGTGGTGCAGGTAGCTAGTGTTAATAATGGAATTTCTGTTTTTTCCTTTGACTAGAAAAATTCAAAGACAAATATCAAATGAGACACATCTCAGAGTATTACATTGTAAGTTAGAATTAACCACATTAGAAAAGATGTGGATATAATTATATTTGTATCTGCCAACTTTCACTCACCAGAATGTGGGGCTCTCATTAATAGAGATGTAGCAAAAAATGACCTTATTCCTTATTTTCCCTAATTTTGTTTCTAGTAATACTTTAGTAGTTTCAATTCAGTACTAGGATATTTTTTTTGAGTTTATTCCTATTTATATTGTTTTTATAATATGAGATGTGTTGATTTTATCTCAATTCCACCTTAAACACTCCAACCTAAAATATTTAAAAGAAATATCTTTACATTGATGTTGGAATATTGTATCACCAAAACCCTAAGGAATTGAAGGGCTTTGTGATGGATGGCAGTTGTCTCTGAGTAAAAGAGTCTTAGAGTTAATGTAATTACACAAATGCTCATTTTATTACATCCTGTATCCTGAATTCTTGAACAGATGCAATAAATGGTCAATTACTTCTGTGACTGGTAACATCAAGCAGCAACAAGGACCAAATCTGGACTATATTTCCCTAAACAGACTTCTGAGAGTAAAGGCAGCAGTTTTGCCCTATACAACATTTTTCAATTAATCATATGCTAATTGACTTAGCAAGAAAGGTGTTGGCTGTCTGAGTCAGTTAGAATTATCTTGCCAGTGCTGCTGGTGAAACCAAAGGGCTTTTTCTCACAACACATATGCTCTATAAATCAGTAAGTCAGGAAACATAGCCTTGCTGATGATATACAGGTGCCACTTTTTTTCCATGTTGCTTCAGACAGACTCTGAGAATATGAGGAGATAAGTAATCCCCACGCTTGGTAGGTGGAGACAGGGGGATCTTGCAGGTTCGAAGCCAGCTGTGTTGGCTTAAGAGACCCTGTTTCGAAATAAAAAAAGCATAAAATAGGCCTGGTAGTGTAGCCTGGAAGTAGAAGGGCTTCCAGAAACCCCAAACCACAAAAAGAAAGAAAGAAAGGAAGGAAGGAAGGAAGGAAGGAAGGAAGGAAGGAAGGAAGGAAGGAAGGAAGGAAGAAAAGAAATGCTAGAGACTGATGTGTTCATTTTTATGAACAATTCTTCTTTTCTACCTGTGACTGTATTTGACTTTAAAAACAATGGAAGTCAATTGAATGTCCTGACAATGAGAGAATGTTTTCTGATTACCAACAAGAGATATGAGCTTCGTCTTTGTTTTTGTGGGTAGCACAGAATTATTTATCTCTACAGGACC
The DNA here is from genome assembly GCF_963383645.1 of Muscardinus avellanarius. Classification (NCBI taxonomy): domain Eukaryota; kingdom Metazoa; phylum Chordata; class Mammalia; order Rodentia; family Gliridae; genus Muscardinus; species Muscardinus avellanarius. Next base: position 113,261,866 of record NC_137791.1, on the reverse strand, counting down.
CCCTGAAAATTGAGAATTTTTTGTTTTTCCACAATAGTCGCAGGTGGCAGAATTCATTTACATAATAGTAGGTTTTCCGGAGAAAAGTCTTGGGATGCTAAACCTCACCCACTGACTTGCAGAGTGACTCCCTTTGCAGGGCCATTTTATTTGATGTTCTGCAACCCAGAGCCTTGACACTGCTATAATTTCCAGAGAGTCTCCAGGCACCAAGAATCTGTCATACTTAATAGCTTTCATCAACTGCACTTTTTTTATGTCTACATTGTGTGTTTTTCATTTCATTAATAATTCTAGATACCAACGTCTAATAGCAGATCTACTGAGGTCCAATGATTAGAATAGTAAACAGGATATTTTCTCAAGGAAGGTAAAGCTTCCCTTTATTTTGTCACAGCAGGCAGTCTGCAATGATCCTGTCCTTCTCATGAATGTTCATACACACACACACACACACACACACACACACACACACACACACACATACTGCAAATGAATATAGGCAAGAGCTTCACTTCTTTGCAAATTATAGAATTTAGGTTGTTTATAATGCAAGCATTTTTTTTCCTTTTCTTCTATTGAACCTAAGAGCACACAGTGATTCATGGCAAATTTACCTTGAATTGGAAAAAACAGACTCCATATTGTTACTGGATTTAGAATATTTCTTTCTTATGTTCTGATTAAGTTATGTTCATAAATGTTAAAGAGAAATAAAATAGTAAAAATACAAGAATAGTTCAAGATGAAGCTGGGCATGGTGGCACACACTTGTATTTCCAGCATTTGGGAGGCTAAGACAGGAGGATAGAAGGTTTTACTGCCAGCCTCAGCTACATATTGAGGCCTCCACAACTTAATGAGACTCTATTTCAAATTCAAAGAATAAACTAGGACTGGGGTTATAGCTCGGAGGTAGAATACCCCTGAGTTTCACCCCCAATACCACACACACAAAAAAAAGATGGCTGCATCTTTTATTTAGAAAATCTTCTTTCAAGGTTCCAGGAACCTTGTCAATGTCAGCTCTGTTTTCTTCATCATCATCAGCTCTGTTTTCTTCATGCTTCCTGATGACAACAGTCATATTTCATTTTTACACTGACCTTTGGAACATTATTTGCTCACCAAGCATCACTCTGAAATTGAGATCATCTTACCTTTTGAGATTAGGATCAGTGTCTCAATTTGTTTGCCACTTTCTCATGGGTGTCAAAAATCTTAAATCATAATTAAAGGCAATGAGTTTGTTCATGAATTAACCTTAATATGCTCTGATGTTTTTCTCCCTTGTTAGTAATTTATGCACTATTGGTATCATAGTCACTTTATAATTTTAAATAAACAGATCCAAGAATGACCCAAATTTTATTTTCTAAATTTAAACATTTATTAGCAGGTGAACTCTATTTTTATGTTACCTGGTTCTGTCAGTGCTATTTAATAGTCACTTTGTCATGCAAAATATTAAAGTATTTTCTCATTATCAATACACATAAATAGAAGACGTTAAGAAAGCCAGGTGTGGTGGCACACGCTTGCTTGGAAGGCTGAGACAGGAGGATCACACAGGTTCAAAGCCAGCCTCAGCTACTTAGGCTCTCAGCAACTTAGTGAGACCCTGTTTCCAAATAAAGTATAAAATAGGTCTGGGATTATAGCCCAGAGGTAGAAAAGCCACTGGGTTCTACCCCTAGTACCACCAAAGAACAAACAAACAAAAAAGGAGTTAACAAAATTTCCCACTGCTTAATCATATACAGAAAAATGAACATAAACCCTGCTTTCTCATCATGCACCAGAGTCAATTCAAGATGGATTAAAGTCTTGGGACTCAGGCCAGAGACCTTGCAGCTCCTTGAAGAGAACCTAGGTCTAACACTTCAGCACATAGACACAGGTAAAATCTTTTTCAACAAGACCCCAAAGACACAAGAAATTAAAAAGAGAATCAACATGTGGGATTGCATTAAATGAAAAGGCTTCTTTACAGCAAAGGACCTTTACAGCAAATATCAAGAACCTCAACTGAGAGCCGACAGAATGGGAGAAAATGTTTTAACTTGAAACCAAGAGTTTGTACCATGGTCTATAATAACCAAACGATTAAAATCAAATAGAATAAAGGAAGGTGAAGAAAGGATAGAAGGAAAAAAGAAGTAAGGAAGGTAGGCATGAATCACAGAAAAGAAGAAATGGATGGAAGGAAGCAGGTAGTAAGACAAAGAGAGGGATTGATTTTCACATTGTTTAAAAATAATCTGGTTTGATTTTTCACTCTACACTTTAAAGTGAAGAAAATTGACCTTTTTTACTAGTAATAATTTTTATACATATAAATAGTAAAATTGGAATAAAATTATATTTTATTTTATGCTAAATATTTGTTTAAGTAAAATATATCCATTAAGCAGTATTTACTGAGTCCACTGCATTCAGAGTACTGTAAATGGCAGTGTTGTAATGTTCAAAGATTACTATAGTGTGTTGCACTTGGCATTCCCAAGATAGCATTTTTTTTTCTGCAAATGCCCTTTTTAAGCACAGCATATACTCTGAGGGTCCCCATAAGAATTTAAATGAGAATTCTTTAGAAGAAATAGTGTTGCAGAGTATTAACATTTAAACCCCTACTAATCCCTGAATAGCACCGAATATCTTTTCTTTTGAATCAGGATACTGTATTATGCTCAAAGAAAGCAAAACTGAACAAGTAGCTTGGAAGGAATAAATAAAAAGCATTTGGGTAATTATAGATTTCTAGTCATGTCACCACAGCAGAAGTCAGTGTAGCTATAGGATTTATGTTATAAACTCTGATTTTCTATGGCATGTAACCTGGAAACTTTTTCTTTAAAACTTAGCTGATTTTTTTTATGGAGTTTAATAAGAAATATGTAATTACTTGCTCCCCTCTTTAAGGGCAGAACTCATTCCCCAAATTACATTTTGTCCACCCAGTAAAAATAAATTACTAAGGATTTAATATCTTCAAGTATATGCCCTTTCTTAGAACTCAAATATAGATCTTTTTTTATAAAATTTAATGTTAATAAAATGAAATTTTAATAGGTCTTAGCCTGTAAAGTTCACAAAAAACTCCTTATATTTTAGCACACACAGAGTTATAAAATACATTATTTTACATTATTAAATATATTTTGATGATATAATTTAAGTATTACCATCCCCTTGCTATATTATGGTCTAGAGGAAACCTTCATCAAAATTTTAATTTCTTGTTTCAAATATCCCTTAAGATTTGATAAAGTAGCAAGGGACATTACATATATTGGTGTTTCATTTGTTTCAATGTAATCATGTCTGATATGCCACTGACAAGGAATAATGTCGCCATGAAGAAATAGACTTCATGTAATCATAATGTGATATGCACCAGAAATATATGCGACAATTTATGTTCTATTTCTCTGTTGAGCAATGACGCCATCATTGAGATAAAATTCAAAGTGAATGCTATAACTAGAGTTGAAAGTTTTACAATGCTTCCTGAAGTAAATGTCACAAAATTTGATATATGCAACACATAGTACTCATATGTAAATTAGCATATGGGGAGTGTGTGTGAATCACAGTTTTTGACATTTATTTCATGATGCTCTATAAAATCTTTCAACTCTGCTTATTGTTCTTTTTTATTTCCCTCAAATGAACAAATCCTTTTCAATTATAGGGAAAATTCACATTAAAAATACCGACACACTTGGTATCTCACTCATTTCAAGTGGCCTTAAAAAATGCCTTCTCTTTTATTTTAATAATTTCATGACTCTATTTATATAAGCTTAATTGTTGACAATTTAACAATTTTAGCTATATTTGCTATTTCAGCACAAAGTATTGTATTATTTTTGAATTCTTAAAACTTTCCCTAGTTTTTCTGCATTTTATTCAAAATCTCATTTCAAGAAAAAAAAAATGTTCATTCTTGCTTGCTTTGTCTTTATAAAACTAATTGGAAAATTTGCTGCAAAATAATCACCTATATTTTATTGAATTCATTAAATTAATTCTCTAAAAGCATATGTGACTGACATCTTCATGTGAGATCTCATATGATTTGAAGAGAATATTTATGTCAGTTTTTTTTTTTTTATCTGGGGTTGGAAGAGTATTGTAGATTGAAGCCAGGCTCTTGAGCATGCTAAGCACATGCCCAGTCACTGAGCTACACTCCCATCCCCAGAGGATGCTTATGTAAAAGCATCCTTGGGATCCTTTGTAGGCAATCAGACAAATTTTAAAAAATAAAAACAAGGATGAATATTACCCGTTTATAAGATAAAGGGTGATTTCATAGTTATGAAAAGAAGTTATTACAGAATATCTTAAAATGAGTAATGCTTTTTTTCCTAAAACAAAGAAGACATGTCATCATGATAGTAATATATGAATAAAACCTATACATAAGAGAATAAAAGAATATGTAATAGTTTATACCATGTGTATGTGTAAAATTAAAGTATTGGATGATATGGAATATAGTACTTTTTGTGTGTATCATAACTTTTAATTATGACCATTTTTAACTTTTTAATGTTTTGTATGCTTTTATTGGTGCATTTATGATGTAAGACTGTAAGTATGGCCACTTCTAACGACTAGAATTTTAGAAACAATAAAGGAAGGGTGTTATAAGTGAAGACTAAATGTAAAAAAATTGTTACACACAGAAACTGTGCCTAAAAAAGAATCTTTCGCCAGTTTGTACAAGTAAGATATAAATAGAAAAGAAGTTACTCTCATATTTTGAAGGAACTTCAATATGATACTGCAAACATATATAATATGAGTGGAGAGGATGATTCAGTGAAGGATTTTTAGTAAGTTATAATATTAGAAAGAGAAGTATATTTCTGGATAATTTATCTGACAGTGGTATTTAGGATTCATTTCCTTTCCTGAGATATTTAAGAGCTGCTAGGTGTCTTTGAGAAATCTAGAGAATCATACAAGACAGACTTAAATTTGTGGTTGAACTATAAATGGAGAAGTGATCAGTTTATTCTAAATAATAAGGATATCATAATAGTAGCTATGTAAGTTTTTATATGTTGACAACATTTGTTTTCTAGAATTAAAAATCATGTACTTGAAAATAGTAAAGAAAAGAAGTATGTTTTTATTTTTTCAAGAAAATTTTTGTTATTTTATTTATGATTCTGAAAAAGATGTCTATGAATATAGGAGTAAATGGTGTCAAACACTGACCCAATATTAGAAAAATGAAAAATTCCTTGTTTTCTTAAATGTGTGGATTAATTAAAGAATATTCTATAAAATAATAAAGTTGACTGATGTGGTATTGTAGACTTGTAATCTCTGTACTTGGGAGGCTGAGACAGGAGGATTATAGGTTCTAGGCTACTCTCAGCAATTTTAAACCAGATCTTATTTTAAAATTAAAGCATAGCCGGGCGTGGTGGCGCACGCTTGTAATCCCCCCGCCCCGCTTGGGAGGTGGAGACAGGAGGATCATGCAGGTTCGAAGCCAGCCACGATGGCTTAAGAATCCCTGTTTCCAAACTTTAAAAAAGGATAAAAATAGGTCTGGGAGTGTAGCTCGGAGGTAGAAGAGTTTCCAGGAACTCCAGTACCACCAAAATAAATAAATAAATAAATAAAGCATAAAATATGTTTGGGGTTGTGGCTCAGGTACGCTGGGGAGTTATACTGGGTTCAATTCACACTACAAAAAAGAAAAAAAGCATTAAATTTCTAATGAAAATTAAACGTGTTTTAAAGTAGTTAAAAAGCTAAATAATATGATATGCTATGTTTGAGGCAACAATTATATAAAAGTTGTTTTTTTTTTAAATCAAGATTAGCCATACAAGTCTAACAGACATTATTGTCTTTGACAATTCAGAACTCACAGGAGGAAAATTATAAATTCTAGCTATGTTTAACATGACATAACATCTTTTAGCATATGAATTTTGCAAACAAAGTATAGTATACTTGAGTGGAAATTTTAAAGACTAACATATTTACCTCCATTTTGTTTAGCATGAGTGAATGATGATAGCAAATTATAAAGATTAAAAGTTCTTTCTTTGACTGCTATTAAGTTGCAGATATCTTTGAGGATTAACTTTGCATATATAACTTATTCTTGTTTTGCTTTGCTTTATCTCTGAGTGTTGAAGTTCTTGGAGTCTGCAGTGCTTAAAATTTTATAATATGGTTCATTTAAGATGTTTTTCTAGCCAGGCGTGGTGGCGCACGCTTGTAATCCCCGCGCTTGGGAGGCGGAGACAGGAGGATCGTGCAGGTTCGAAGCCAGACGCGCGCGCTGGTTTAGGAGACCCTGTTTCCAAAATGAAAATGTAAAAATAGGTCTGGGAGTGTAGCCCTGAGGTAGAAGGGCTTCCAGGAACCCCAGTACCGCCAAAAAAAAAAAAAAAAAAAAAAAGATGTGTTTCTAAAATCAGATGTTGGTACTTCAAGCATAATCTTCTAAAATTTACTGTATTATTTTATATTTTCCACTTTTCTGATTGTGCTCTATTTTTAGTTAGTTGCCCCTCAGTTTCATGTGACAACTTTTCAAGTAATTTTGGTTATGTCATAATTATGTTAATTATTCAGTTTATTTTTAGTCTGTAAAAGATGTATGTTTCTTTATTTTTTTCTTGAACACAATGTTCTTACTTATTTTCCCCAGAGTCTTAATGACAAATTTGGCAAATCTCCTCTGTTTCAAATGTTGAGAGTGTGAAGAAGATTGGCTTGGGAATGTGAAAACATCCTCCTGAGCGATGCTCTTTATCCCCCATTCCAAGAAGCATTTGTTTGTTACTCTGCAAAGAATCATTTTCCAGTAATCTCCTGGGAAGTGGATGAAACATTTCCCAGAAATGGTGAGTTAGGAAGGAGGTGTTAATCTCTAAAACACGGTGTCTTAAATTCTGGTCATTTTCTTTTCTTTTCAAGAGAATATTCCTAACATAATGGGGTATCACAATTTTTTTCAATTCTTAAGTTTCTTTGTATAAATCTTTTATATTTTGGCTTTCCTTCTCACAGCTAAGCCCAAATCAACTTCTTTAGCTTTTTAGTTTTGCTGAATAATTTTCTATTGTCTATCTGCTTGGTAGATTTTAATTATTTATTGTTAACATTCTCTCTCTCTCTCTCTCTCTCTCAGTTATCTTTGTGTATATATATATATATATATATATATATATATATATATATATATATATATGACTTCATTATTTACTTCTCTTTTAAGTAAAAAATGGAGGCCTGCAGTTTCTATTTTCTTTCTTTTTATCATAAAAGAAAAACATTTTTTTTCTGGTACTAGGGAATCAAATCTAGGGACTTTCCATCTCTGAGCTACATCCCCCCAAGCCTTAAATATATTTTACTGTTTTAAAACTGGGCTTCACTAATTTGAGGAGGCCTCACTTCCTCAAGGTGCTGAGATTAGCTGCTAACACGCAATTCTCCTGATTAAGCCTCCCAGGCACTGGTATTACAAGCATGTGTCATCACATCTGGCTCATAACAATGGTATTAATGAAGCTAAACATGCTGGCACATACTTGTGGTACCAGTACTTGGGGAGGTCAGCACCAGAAGACTGCAGGTTTAGTCAGCCTCAGCATCTTGAGGAGAACTTGGGACCCTGCTTAAAAAAAATAAAAGTGTACTGGGAGTATATCTCAGTGATAGAAGGCCCCTGGGTTCAATGCCTATTACAAAAAATTTAAAATATTTTATAAAATATAATTTATAAACCGTGCAATTGATTCATTTACTAAATCAAGTCAATATTTTTTGGAATATACATGAGTTACACAGCCTTTATAAAATATAAATTTGGTTAATTTTAGCAGCCATTGTCTTTACAATGATTATTTGTGTGAGAGTAAAATGAACACAAATATTTTATGACATTTACAGATATGCAGACATTAATTTATAAATACTCATGTGTATACAAATACACACATACACATGAATATCCCTGCCCTCATATAGGAATATAATTTTCTATGTGCACAGTAATATATTCCAAGTCAATAATTTCTTATGATCTCAGGATCCGCTCAAAAGAGTTCAGTTGTTGAGAACATACACACAATGTATCAAGGTTCAGAGGTGGGACTTTTAGGAAATGATTGCATCCTAAAACTATAGCCTCATCATTGGATTAATCTATTTGAGGAGTAAATAATTTTAATAGACTTACTGGATGTTACCTATAGGCAGTGAACTTGTTGGTGATTGGGGATGGGTTTGGGGACAGTATCTGCCCCTGGTCTCTCTTTATGCTTCTCTGATGTCCAGAGCCTTCTTACACCACATCCTGCCACCACAAAGTATATGTTTATCCCTTCGATGTATAATGCATTTTTTTTTTTTTTTTGCAGTACTGGAAATGGAATCCTGGGGCACTCTACCTCTGAACTACACTCCCCGCTTTGTTTTTTTTTTTATTTTTTATTTTGAAACAGGGTCTCACTGAGTTTCAAAAGACATCATTAAGTATCCAAGGTTGTCTGCAAATTTAGATCCCCCTATCTCAGCCTCCCAAATTTAGGGATTGCAAGTTTGTGCCACCACACCTGGTTTATGTATATTGCAGTTTTCAAATTTCCTTAATCTAAATTTTTATGATGTTAATTTTGCACTGAAGAAGAAAATAAGTATCTTGCAAAATATGCCTCATTTTTTAACTTGAGATAGTTTAGTCATATAAAACATGATATTATAAAAACTATTAATTTTAAGGCATAACACGAGGGCCACATTCTTTTTTCAACAAAAATTTATCAACACATATGAGTTGTGTACAAGCTCTGGATATAAATCAGTTTTAGTTAAACTGCAGACTAATTTTGTATTCAAAGAGATGATCAAGCATAGTCTAAACACATTAGTTAGAATAAATAACATACACAATTCATGGTTCATAAACTTCATTTCCAAACCTTTATATGTTTGTTTATTTTAGCACCCTCTGTATTTATGAAGTGCAGCTTCTAAAAATGCCATCAAGACCCACATATATGTACTCATAATATATGTTCAAATTGAAAAAAGAGTTTTTGAGGAGATTCATGAAGCTTCTGGAATTTAGCACAAAATTAGCCCTGATGGTAGAAATGTACTTTTCATAAATGAACACCATGCGTGGATGGGGTGGTACATCACAGCAGATCAATAACCAGAATGATGGACTATCTTGACAAGCTTTCTCTACAGAGTACAACATACAAATAGGTCAGTGGGAAAATAACTCTACATATAATGTCACTGGCAAATAATTATGTTTGAGTTATTTCTACTGGATACTCTTACTCTGCTGTTTCAACTCATTTTAAGCCCACAGAAAAATGAAAAAATGCAATTAAATTTAGTCAAGTAATACAGAATTTGGAAAATACCACAAAAATTCTAATCCATCAATTATTTTACTTAGGTCATTCTTCCCTCTCACTCTTGAAAATTGTGTTTCCATTGTAACTGTATTCAAGTAGAAGTGAAGAACAAATCAATGGGATGTTTCTCTTTCTGAGTTAGTTAGGCAATATGCATTTAGGAAGCATCACCTTATAGTTTAGACTAAGCTATAAGTACTGAAGATTTAAATATAAACAATACTGTTGTGATCTCTGGAAGGGGAAACACACCACACAAGTAATACTTGCAAGACTGTGTAGTGGTGCTGTTGGGAGGTTACATGCCAGATGGATTATGAGTAGATAGATGAGTGCAGCTATTTTACTTCTAAGCATTATTAAAAACTTAAAAAAAAAAAGTGTACTGTGGTATTGGAAAGAATGAAAAAGTAAGACCAGTTGTATCTCATGAAAAATAACATACAAAAAACAAAGACTAATAAGGAGAATTGATAGAAAATAGCTATATCTTATAAACTACATTCGTTTATGTTACAAGCTCACCAAAGCTAAAGAGATACGTCCTTAGGAGCTCAGATATGATGACATGAGGTCTTATAATATACATAGCTAGTAAAAGGCCGTTCTGTCATATTTCAGTCAATTATTGAAAGTGAATCAGAACCTTTCACTGTACTTACAAGTAGAAACAATATTCTTAATTGCATTGGCTTATAATTCTTATTACCTGGATGGTCAATACCTTCATGCCACCCTTTTACTATATTTGGTAATCCTTCGGCTCTTTGAATTTTATTGAGGAATAAACTCACCAACTCACTGTTATAGCTTTATCATCCAAGTCTTCTTCTAAGGAGCAAGTACCTGACTTGACTCAGCCAATTAGAAATCCTTCCAGCATTGATATTCAATAACTATGACAAAAATAAGGTTAGTGAAAGATTCATTCTGGGGTAGAAATGGAAGGAGTAGCAGTAATTAATTTCCAAGGGTGCCTTACAACTGGTCATGCAAAATGCTGGCAGCTCCTATGGCACATGCTATAGTAAGCAGTGACTTCAGTTGTTCTCACCAGGCTAATTTTTTCCAGGCCAGTTATTTTTTTATACACATTTTATAGGTCCCCAACATCCCCAGATTTGTTATCTAACATTCCTATTGATGCTAGAAACTACCCACAAATATTGCAATTAATTTATTTATATTGTGAAAATAAATATCAATAAATAGAATTGATGGAGTGTGCCACCATCTTCTGATTGATTTCCTTTTCTGACTAAAATTTAAAAAGAAATTGGCATTGCATTTGAAGTTACCACTTGAGACCATGTTGTGAAGTTGAGGAAAAAGGAAAAGAAATAAGATTTACTTTCATTTTTATAGTAATAGGAGAGCAAGTAGAAAAAAGGGACACAGTAGACTAGCTGGGAAACATTTAGGGTGAGTTTATTATTTGAAATTATACAAATTAAATGGAACTAGTTAAGATGCTTGTGATTTTTCTCAAGCAAACATTAGCTCTTCTTCTATAAAAACAGGATAAACAAAGATATTATATTATTATTATTATTATTATTATTATTATTATTATTATTATTATTGGTACTAGGGTTCCTGGAAGCCCTTCTACCTCCGGGCTACACTCTCAGACTTAATTTATATATATTTTTTTTTATTTGGAAAGAGGGTCTCTTAAGCCAGCGCGGCTGGCTTCGGATCTGCGCGATCCTCCTGTCTCCGCCTCCCAAACGCAGGGATTACAAGTGTGCGCCACCACGCCCAGCCTCAAAGACTTAATTTAAACAAAACAAACAAACAAAAATAACAAGATTTTTTTTTCTGGGTTAGCGGAATAATGAAGGAAACAGACAGGACTTTTTTTTTTTTTTTTTTTTTTTTTTTTTTGGTGGTACTGGGGTTCCTGGAAGCCCTTCTACCTCCGGGCTACACTCTCAGACCTATTTTTACATTTTTATTTGGAAACAGGGTCTCCTAAACCAGCGCGCGCGGCTGGCTTCTAACCTGCGCGATCCTCCTGTCTCTGCCTCCCAAGCGCGGGGATTACAAGCGTGTGCCACCACGCCCGGCAACAGACAGGACTTTGGCCATAAATAAAACACACTGATTTTAATGATCGATGAGGCTAGATTAATAAGAATGTAGGAGAGAATCATGAAGGATAGTAGCAGAGAAAATGAGAGAGGATTCATATATTGTAGGTACTGATGAGTAAAAAAATATTGAAGAATTTAGGCTTCTGGGAATATTTAACAGGAAATATTTTGGGTGGTAGAGTTCTGGTGGACAAATGTATGTTTCTTAAATATTAAATTATGAAATGGTTCCATGACTACTAATGCCCCAGAGATACCTCTACTGAAATTGATGGCAGCTGTTGAGTAGAGGATGAAGTCATATGAAGAGAAAACTTTAAGGCAGTGAAAGACCAGTGTAGTTGAAGAACAATCTATAAGGGTAACAAAATCTCCAAGAATTTTAACAGGATTAATATAACCAGAGTCAGTAGATGCCAGAAATGCAGATGAGTGTTCATTGCAAAGTGTATAATATATGCCAAAATCCCATGGCCTTATTTAGTTTCAATCACTAAGCATTTAAGTTAATTTGAATTATTAAATAATATTGAGAGCATACTGCTTTTGAAATATATTTAAAGGTATCTTAAGACTGCATAACAATTGAGTAGCACACTCAAAAATGTTATTTGTGGGGAGAGTAGTTTCAGGGAAAAAGATGAGATTTAACTCTATAAAGGGTTTTTCATGTTGTATTGGAGTATTATATTAAATAATTCTGTATTTATGGTTTGGTTTTTCCTTGAAGAAATTGTTGCTAGCATTTCTCTGATGATTAGATGTGTTAATAGAGATAATTATTAAGTTGGAAAATTAATAAAGAGAGAAAAGAGATAAGATGGTACTAGGTATTATAAAAATAAGAGAAAGAATTTTAAAACAGAAGATAATTCAAAGAAAGAGACAAGAAAGAAGCTGGGAAGGAAGAGGAGGGAAAAGAGAGAAAAAGAAATGGGTGAAAGGTAGACACTGAAACACAGGAGTATAGGAATGGAATACAACAGATAGTTTCCATAGGTAATTAGGCAAGAATTCCAGGAAACAAAGAAAGGAGGAGGGTTAATTACTATGCAGTAGCTTGGAGAAAAGATTTTCTGAGGTGAAATTATCTGAATTGTGAGTAGTGAAAGGCAGAAGAAAAATGGTGCTCAGCATGTGTGTGATGTCCAGGACAGGCGCTACAAGGGGAGGAATCTTTCTGCTTGACAGCTCCCCACACAGGGCAGCTCAGTGCACAGCTTGCCTAGGACAGCTTAATTGCCAGTGTTTGGTCCGGGGTGTGGCAGAATGACACAGGGCTAGGTTTGGGAGAAGTTTCCTAGGCTTGACTACACAGGACTTACACAAATCAGGTCTTTGTAACTTTATGAAGGGCTTCATAGAGTTGAAAGTTTAATGTTCCTTTTCATCAGTGTTAATAAAATTTAACGTGGGGCAAAATTAAAAGATTCTATGTGACAAAGTTACTCTGAAACGGTGTAGTTTTAACTTATCTTCAATTTTTAAAAGTCACCACAATTCATTGAAATAACAGTGTGATTCTTCATCAAAACGATATGGAGCAAAAATTTCACAAAACACAATGTCATGTTTATGTTTGGTTTTACATTTTTAAGCTTTTTTAATTGGTCTTTGACATATTCAGTGTATCCTTTACTTAAGTGAACATTCTACCTACCTACACACACACACAGACACACACACACACACACACACACACACACACACGTATGTATGTATATATACAGAATTTAATTGCCATCCCTGAAAAACTGACAGAAACTCTCTGAGCAAAAAGAGAGGGAAGAGCATATCAGAAAAAGGATAGAGAACTAAAATATTAAGCTTCTAAAGGACAGATGCTTGGATGGTTATGGTGCCTAGAAGTATGTGTTCTAGGCTATTCTATAATTTCTGTCACATTTGAGAATATTGTCATTGCCCTGTTTCAGATAGTACTCAAGTGTTTCCACTTTGATGTCTCAAGTCTTTCTCTAAAATCTAGGAATCTGATCTATTGGCAGGTGTAGCTGAATAGACAGAGGAGTCAGTCCCCAAGGAAAACTTCCAACTAAGGAGACACGATTGCAGTGAATGTCCCAGCATTCACACAGATCAGTGTCTAAGGAATTAGAAATACTTCTCTAGCACACATATTATCATGCCTAATACAGGGACCTAGATTAAATATCATAAACTTTTTTTTAACTTTTTCTCCTTTCTTGTTTACATATTACTATTCCTTCATTTATTTTATATGCAACCAAATTATTACTTTAAGTTCTACTTTTGGAGAAACTCACACGATAATACAAAATAGTTAACAGCTGGAGTTAGCACACTTTCCTCAAAGTAGCATCACAAATTCAAATGTTGCCAATTAAGAGGTACCAACTCAGTTGTCCAAGGAATGGATATGCCCTTTTGCTCGTCCAATTCTTTTTAGTTAATGAATTAATTACCTGTATATGTGCATTGTTTATTTCAGTACTCACATAAGCATGAACCATTTTTCACAGAGAATTCTTTGAGATCAAGGTCTAACACATTGTATAACTGTCATATAATGATTTTAATTAATCACTTGACCTTGAATTGAAACTATTTGAAGCAAAAAATTGTGTTCAGAAATCATAATGTTAATGAATTGGGTTACTTTTAAATGCAGCAAAGAGTGCAGAATTGCAATGCAAAACAAACAAACATATTAATATACTGTTATTCCACATATGGTATAAATAGAGAAAGGACACAAGATGGAGTTGAAGCAGGAGTGTAATATATTTCAAGTGTGGGAAGGTAAGGAACAAAATTAGTTCCATGGCTATGAGAATGCAATATTTCTAACTTTGAGATCATTTTTCATTTTAAATTTTTTACTAACTTTTAAAAATATTCTTAAAAATATTCTATTACATCAGGTGTTCAAAAAAGTGGGAAAGAGAAAAATATTCCTTAGATGTTAATCTGAAGAGCAGCAAAAAAAGAATCTATCTGCTGTTACAACGCTTAATTCTTCTTCATAGGACTCCAATTATATTTTCAAGTTGTTTAATTTAGTCTAATTTTATGAATTTGTCTTAAAGTTCTTTCTGGGAGTTCTTGCCACAGTCTCATACAGTCTTTTGTAGCTAATGAGTGATAACAAAATCATTTGTTGTTATAGGCAACAGGAGTATTTTTTCAACATATTGTTAGTCCAGTGATGTTATCTTACTTTGATTATTTTATTCCACATGGTCTTTATAACTGTTTCCATGGAGATAGGGGAAATATTTTGATTGACCAAAATAGGTGGGAGGCCATCTCTTCAATTTCATTGTAGAGCCGAAAACTGATGGAAATAGTTCTTTAACCTCTTACCTCATTTTTAGTGCACTTCAAAAAAGTAAGTGAATAGCTCTGACAATGTTCCTGGAAAGTAGCTATTTTCTGGGTTTTAAATTTTAGTTTTTTCTTTACTTTCTCTTGTTGTATTTCTTTTTTTCCTTTGAGCAGTTTAATCAAGTGGAAACTAATATAGTACAAATGAAGAAAAGGCATGCTTTTAATTTCAGCCTTTTAATTCAGGATATTTCTGATATGTGGATGAGTATATATGATGTAAAATAAAATGCTATGTCAAGATTTTTAATGGATGGGCATTTGTTCAATGATACTAAGATTGCTCATCAGTTAAATCCTGAGTCAACATTTCTCTCATGTAAAATACAGCTAATAAATGTAGAACTTACCATATGCTTTTAAAAATTATTTCATGAAAGCCAAATAAAAATTGACTCAGGAAGGAATTCCAAATTAATGATAAACTTTGGGCAAAATATTAAAAAATAGGCTAGTATAGTTTCAAAGTAGCAACTCCAAACTAATCATTCATTTCAAAGGGAAGTTGAAGCCTGGCATGGTGGCGCACACTTATAATCCCAGCATTCAGGAGGCTGAGACCGGAGGATCATGGCTCAGCCACTTAGTGATGCCCCCTGCAACTTAGTGAGACCCTGGTTCAAAATAAAGAATAAAATATAGGACAGGGGTGTAGCTCGGAGGTCAAATGCCCCTGGGTTCCATCCCCAGACATACAAACAAACAAACAAACAAACAACAAACAAAACAAAACAAAAAAACAAAGGGAAGTTGTACACTTTGACGATGTTAACAATCAAATAGACACCACTTTAAGTGAATTAAGGCCACGTCTCAAAATGTGAATCCTTGAGAACAACACAATATGACCTATATAATATTTTTAAAAAAGGAAAGAAAAAAGTAGATCCTGAATCTAATCATAAAGAAATAATCAGGTTGCCGGGCACGGTGAAGCAAGCTTGTAATCCCCGCTCTTGGGAGGCGAAGACGGGAGGATCGCGCAGGTTTGAAGCCAGCCGCGCTGGCATAAGAGACCTTGTTTCCAAAAAATAAAATAGGTCTAGGAGTGTAGCCCGGAGGTAGAAGGGCTTCCAGGAACCCCAGTACCACCACCTAATAATAATAATAATAATAATAATAATAATAATAATAATAATAATCAGGTAACTCCAAAGTTATGGAAATTGTGCAAAACAAATATCTTGGAATTTAAAAATAACAATGCTACAAAATAAACTTTTATAATTAACAGACTATTCTAGATTAAAAAGACTCAAAATATGGCATTGGTTTGGGTTGAAAGAGTTGAAAATGCATTATTAGGTTAATTAGGAACTTAGGGTATTAATTACATTTGAACATTTGCAATGTTTCAATATATGATTTAGGGGCAGTGAATTCATCCAAAAACCAGAGTGGAGTATAGAACTTAAGTGAAAATGCAAAGTGGCTTTTCCTAGGCCTTGCATTGATTTGCTGTTACTAGATTGTCTCTCAAGTTCCTTCCATTCCAAATGTATACAAAGAATTTCCCAGACCGCTATACAAGATTCCTTTCCACTCTGCAGTAATCAGTAATTAATACTGTATTAATACAGTATTAGTAATACTGCATTAGTCAGACTTAATCATAATAAATGATTTACTTCAACCTTTTCATTACTGTAATAACATCTTGATATTCCATATTATAGAAACCTGAGACTACTGATCTCTGATGAAATTTCTGGATGACAAAAGCCAAGTTCTTACAGTTTTGTAGATGGTTTGCAGTTGTGCAATGAAATTCACACCAATTTCATTCTACACTACACATCAATTAAATAGATGTCTATTTTTATTACATTTGTATATATTTATTATAAAATAATATTTATTTATTTTATTATAAATCATTGAAATAATTGCATGTATTCATTTTCCTATCAATGGCTACTTGAGTTTTGAAATAGATTTTAGTATTTTTGCCTTATGAAAATATATAAGAAAAAAGAATTATTGTATTTGTTTTTAATTCTCTCTTAATGTAAGATACTTAATGCAGCTTTTAGTCTTCTATTTGATAAATGCTGATTTAAAAAAACATTGTATCAGAGACTAAATAGCTCCTTTATGTTAACTAGCATTGCTTTTCTTATCATTTTCTAATTTTTATTATTCAACTCAATCCAAACATATACATACATATAAAAACTTACGAATATATATGTTTGTGTATTTATGCATTCCAAGTAGTGTGTAGCCTGTTCAGTGACATAAAGGTTATTTTGCATCAAATGTTATCAATACTCTAGTGAAAATACAGTAACAATGACAATGAACACTATTTATATTATTTTTCTTAGGTTGTATTCTTCCATGTTTTCTTAAGGATTAAACCTCATTTGAACCTGGTATTACTATTTTATTTTACAGAATAATAAATTTGGTAATAGTATACTTTGCTATAGTTGGATAGTTTATAAACTGTTTAAGCTTGACATCAAATCTTATCTAGAAAGCTCCAGTGTTTATATTTGGTATATTAGAGAATGGTCTCTAATGGAGGTACTAATTGATTCCCAAGGAACTCCAAAGATGGAGAATTCTTCCATGGGTAAAGAAATTAGGAAGTCTTCATGTATTTGACAGTGCTTGAGGTGAAAATAAGAGTTGTAGCTAAGGAGAAGGCAAAAAGAAAAAAAATGCAGAAATATTTCTCTTAGTAAATCTCTCAAGGATGCTTTTGTATATTTTAATTTTATAAATAGATTTAGTCAATAGTCTAAAAAATCTTCTAATGATCAAAAACTAAATTTACATTTCCTGACATGGAATTTTCAACATTTTAACCCAGTGTGGTTTTTGTAAAACTGAGGCTATCTAAACATGGTTAAGCATGAGACCAAAGTAATAATTTAGATAAAGGAAGAAACATTACATCTATTACTGCCTAATCTCTGATTTTAATAACCAGCAGTATCTGGAGGATTATGCATCGATTTAACTTAAATTTGCTTATGCAGGCATGAATTGCTCTAAATGATTAGGGCTTTTCCTGGAAAGGAGTGATTCAGCCTACAAAATCTGGAACCCACACAAGAGAAATAAAACTATGTAATAAAATATGTTGCACCTGATATTTAGAGAGGAAATTTGTTTAACATAAACATTTTTCTGGACCAGTTTTGTATGTTAAGTTAGTAATCACACATGTTTGATTGCCAAGTTAGTGTAATAAATCTTTCAGATGTCAAACCATCTGGCCATCCATGCCCACTTACAAACTCCATGTGTCATTTTGTATCTACTATTGTTCCATACTCTCACTGCTCAACATCTGCTCCAAGTTAAATGCTTCCTGTACCAATCACAATTAATAGGAACATCCTAAGTTGTAAGTAAAGAATTTGTGAAAAAAATGTCACACATCCCAAAATATAGGTTGAGATGCCATTGAACAGATGTTGAACGAAAATAAGTGTGATAGTATAAGGAAACAAAAATACTGTATCTAGTTGAATTGACTCCACTGATTTTATTTCTATTTATTTCTTCCTTGATAACTATTTAAAAGCATTTTGTTTATAATGCATTTTAAATAAAACAGCAAGAATCTAAAACGTGAACTGGAAATGTATAAGTAAAACTGAAATCCAAGTTCATTTGTTTTTTAAACTAAGTATGATTTTTTTTTCATATTTATTGATTTATATAGTTTTTGTTCCTTGCCTGGAAGCATGTAAAATCATTTCCTCAGGCTATTAGGAAATAGTCTCTAAAAATGCCAGGAGATTTCTAAGATGGTATTTTCATGTTATCTGTTGTTGTTGTTGAGGTACTGGAATGGAACCCAGGGGCATTCTACCTCCCAGCTCTATTTTTTTATTCTTAATTTGAAACAGGATCTCACTGAATTGCAAAGGACCTCACTAAGTAGCTGAGGCTGTCTGCAAACCTGGATTCTCCTGTCTCAGCCTCCCCAAATGCCTAGATTACAAGCATTATCCACCACTCCTGGCTGTATTTCCACTTTAATTTCTTAGTTAGGTTGTCATTAAGCAGTCATTGTCATTTAAGCAGCACCCATCATACCCAAATGATTTTGAAAGAGGGCTAAAAAAAGAAATCAAATATATTTATTTATGTCATCTTTAGGGATTTACAAAATAATAGATATACTAGGATGTTAAAAGATTTATGAAATATAAATTAAGGTTGCTATGTGCTCCTAAAATATAATTCTAGAAAAAGAATTAAGTTAAATTAATACTACTGAGTACAAATGATGGCAAATTAAATTATTTTTTACACTTAAAAGAAGTAAAATGAAAGCTGTAGGATAATGACACTTAAATTAGTATGATTTTAGAAAATATAATTGTGATATCAGATCTACTTAGTCACTTCTAAATTGTCTTTACAATGAGAAGATGTTTGATTAAGTGGCATTTATCACATTTCTTATAGAATCATAACATTTGATTTGATATAATGCACCAACAGAGACACTTTTGTATTGATATTGCTTTTTAAAAAACTATGAATTGCACCTTTGGGAAATAGTGGGCAAAACTAAGTTGAGGAACACAAAATAAGTTGTCATTACCCTCCAAAAGTTAGGTATGAAAATGAATGATAAAAAAAGAGTAAGGAGACATAGCTAAATAGCAATATGTGACACTAAAGTAGAGCTGGAATTAGAAATGGAACATTAATTCATTCATCTGTTGATGGACATCTTGGCTGGTTCAATAGTTTGGCAATTGTGAATTGTGCAGCTATGAACAGAGACATGCATGCATTAGTTTGGTAGTTCAGTTTCCATTCTTTATGGTAGATACCCAGAAGTGGTATTGCTGGATCATATGGTTCGTTCTCATTCTTTTGAGGATCTTCCATACTGTTTTCCAAAGTTGCTGCACTAATTTGCAATCCAACCAGCAATGTATTAGAGTTCCCACTTCTCCACTTCCTTATCAGCATTTGTTGTTGTTTGTGTTTTGAATTATTGCCATTCTAATTGGAATTAGTTGAAATATCTGAGTAGTTTTGATTTGAATCTCTGATTGCTGATGATGTTGACCATTTTTTATACATTCATTTATCTTTTATCTTTTGTGAAGTGTCTATTTAATTCACTTGCCCACTTTTTGATTGTTTTAGCTTTCTTTTCACTGAGTGTCTTGATTCTCTGGGTATTCTAAATATTAGTCCTCTATCAGAGAAATACTTGGCAAAAGTTTTCTCTCATTCTGTTGGCTCTCTGTTGAGGTTCTTGATAGTTGTCTCTTTGCTCTACAGAAGCACTTCAGATTAATACAATTACATGTATTTATCCGCTTCTTAATTTCTTGTGACTTTGGGGTCTTGTTGAAAAAGTTTTTACCCATGCCTATGCGTTGAAGAGTTGGACCCGGGCCCTCTTCAAGTCACTGCAAGGTTTCTGGCCTGATTTCTATGTCTTTGATCCATCTTGAATTGACTCTTCTGCAGGGTCAGAAAGTAGGGTTTATTTCCATTTTTCTGCATATGGTTAACCAGTTTTGCTAACATGATTTGTTAAAGAGGCCCTTTTTTTTAGTGTATGTTTTTGGCCTCTTTGTCAAAAAACAATTGTCTATAAATTTGAGAGTTTGTAGCTGGATTACAAAACTATGGGCTATGTACACAATGCAATTTTACTCATCCACAAAAAAGAACAAAATTACATCATTTGTGGGGAATTGGATGAAACTTGAAAACATTATGCTAAGTGAGACTAGTCAGTTACAAAAAGTAAAATATGTGAAAGCTAGGTAGGAAAAGGGTCATAGGAAGAACTCTAGACTAGGAAGGAGAAATCATAGATGAGCAAATAAGGTAATATAACTGAGGGGGATGTAAGGGAGAAGGATGGAAATTCCCTAATGTGCATGACATACATTCATAAACATATTAAAGTCAATCACTAAGCCAAACATGAGAAGGAGGGAAAGAAAAGGAAATGGGGTGGGAATTGGGGAAAGGCTAAATGAGTGATGTGTGCATATATGCCTCTACCATCTTGTACCCAATTAAGATGTATAACTACAATTCATCAATTAAAAAATAATAAAAAGCAATGGAACATTAGCTTCATAAGGTATATAGATTGCCAAGTGTGGTGGGCATTCCTGTAACCTCAGTACTTGAGAGCTGAGAGGATCACAGGTTCACAGCTAGCCTCTGCAACTTAAGGCTTTCATCAACTTAGCAAGACCTGTTTGAAAATAAAAAAACAAATAGAGCTAGAGGTTTAGCACAAAGGTAGAATGTCCTTGGGTTTAATCCTTAGTAACACACAACACACACACACACACACACACACACACACACACACACACACACACAGATATACAGATTATTTATCATAAATTTATTAATGTTATTTTACTGGTATTAATAATCATAAAGTGTTTTAATCTTTGTGAGGATGACTAAAAGATTAAAGTAAACTATTTGTACAATTTTTGCATATATTATAAGTACAGAATTATTCAAAATAGAAGTTAAATAAAAAGGGAAAAAGTAAAGCTATTATTGAGAATTTTGTTTTATATAAATTTAAAATCCAAGTGCAAAATTATCTGTAAATGTATATTAAAATATCATCAATTATTTCCATATTAAGACATGGAAAATTGTGATGATGTCTAAATTTACCTTGATATGTAACTAATAAATATAAATATAAAGATTAATGAATCAATTGAAATAAAATATTCATTGTAAAATCTACATTATGATACATAGATGTCACTATAAAAAATTATAATCATATGCCGAGCGTGTTAGCGCACGCTTGTAATCCCCGCGCTTGGGAGGCAGAGACAGGAGGATCACGCAGGTTCGAAGCCAGCTGCGTGTCTGGCTTAGGAGACCCTGTTTCCAAATAAAAATGTAAAAATTAGGTCTGGGAGTGTAGCCCGGAGATAGAAGGGCTTCCAGGAACCCCAGTACCACCTATATATATATATATATATATATATATATATATATATATATATATATATATATATATATAGTATAAATATATATATATACATATATATATTTATAAATATATATATGCATTTTATATAGCCTAAAAAAAGTTAGAAGAGAAGAAGAGACAGTTTATGATTGATAATCCAGTAACAAAATTTGTAGTTAGGTTCATTTTTACAAAGAAATAATTTCTTTCATTTCCCCTATTTGGAAATGATGTTTTTATATCTATTTGTGTTTTTTTTTGGCAATTGAACCCAATCTATTAGCTTTCTCATAAATTAATAGCATCATATAAGAAGTATCTTCTTTTATTTGGTTGTGGAGAACTGTGGAGACTTTATTTTTATACTATTTTTATATTTATTATTTTTCTCCATAATTTGTATAACTCAACAATATTTTATTTTTCCTAAGAAGCTTGCATGGTACATAAAGATTATTTTATTTAATACTTGCACGAATATATCTGGTGTATTTATTTATTAATATCGAAGGTAGACAAGTATGAAAGTTGTCTAAATCTTCTGATAGACCCAGGAAATGATGGTATTAAACAGAAAAAAAAATAGCTATCTAGTTTCAGCTTTCATGCATTTATTCTGAACAAAATATTTAAAATCCATATAATTAAAATTTTTATTATTTTATAATTACAAAAGTAATATGTGGTTGAGTGTGGTGGCATATGCCTATAATCTCAGCAATGGGAAGGCTAAGACAGTAAGATTTGATGTTAGTGTACAGTAACCTAGTGAGACTCTGCTTCAAAATAAAAGGGAACACAAGCCCAGAAGTAAAAGACCACTAGATTCAATATCCAGTGTCACACAAATGACTGTCTGGAGAAATCAATATATTTCAAATCAGTGAGATAATTCATGAATTGACATTGTATTGTCCTAAATATTTCTAACCTTCCCAAACTATTTTTTTTTTAAATGTAATTTCAAATGGCTACATGATGCTTTATATTGTAGACAGATCATATCTTACTTACCTTGTTTCTATTGATTCTTTATTTTGCCTCAAATTTTTATTAAAATTTTTTTCATGCAAAGATTCAAAAATGATAGATACATAAGTGTATTTCTAATTATGATGATATTTTTGGTTACACTTGAAGTTGAATTTGAGAGTTGAACAGTATTAGTGACTTTACTGAAGAGGCATTCAAAATGAAAACTTCCGTTGCTCTTTTTATTAATGTGCACTACTTTACTTTTAGGAAGAAATACCTCAGCACTGCATAGTATGCCAATCATTGTTACATATAATAAATTATTTTTCTCAGAATTACACAATTAAAAGTTTAAATCCTTCTTGATACTCTTTCTCCACAGCAAAGTGACAGCAATATTTCTTACAACATCATTAAAATAAATTCTTTTATGAATAACTAAAGTTATTTACTTGATTATTTATTCTTATTACACAACTTGAACTGTCAGTTTAAAATTATTTGATTATGATTGCAGAAATTATAAAAACATTGCTCACATGAAAAATAACCCAGGGAATATTACAATATGTACAATATGTTTTGCAAATGAATTATATTTTTTTCCTGCAGTACTGGAGATTGAGCCCAGGAGCATTTGACCTCTGAGTTACACCTCAGCCCTATTTTTTTTTAACTCTTTATTTTGAAACAGGACCTCACTAAATTGTGGTGGGCCTCACAAAGTGGCCTAGGCTGGCTGTGAGCCCGCAATCTTCTTGTCTTAATTTCCCAAGTAGTGGGATTACAAGTGTGCACCACCATTCCTGGCCCAAATAATTATTTAAAAGAGATTTTCCATGCCTGAGATTGAAATGATGACTACATGTTTATGTTATTATTTATATATCTTTTACTAGTTTCAGCTGACTTCACATTTTACAATAATGGCATTTACATTTTACAGTAATGATTACAGAATATATCTGCACATATATATTTTTGTCTTACCGTTTTGAAAATTTGGAAATAATACTACAAACAATTTATTTGATCTTAGAAACCCTGTACTAAGGGTGACACATATTTTTCTGTTCTTTAATAGTATGGAGGGTGTTGTTATTTTTATAATAATTTCACTGGAATTAGAGTTCAAAGAATGTGCCCAAGTTTCCAAAACAGAATTAGATATTTACACCAGGTCAATATGACACACGGACTTTTAATTGCTCTATATAATTGCTATTTTTTAAAAACCACAAATTTTCTATATATTTATATTATTTTTTTGGGAACTTTCTATTTCATTTGCAGCAAGATTAAAAGGCCACTTCTGTGTGGTACCCTGAGAGCTTAATAAAAATTACTAGTACTTTCTGGTAAATCTGAGAATAATGAGAGATTTCTTGTTTTGGACCGTTATAAAAGTTTCACAGTTTTAATCACTTTCATTGCAAAATGATATGTTCTCAAATAATCATGTTGGGAAGAATAAATATAAAATACATTTTATGAATACTTCTATATTTGCTTTTTAAAATATTTTTAATTGATGCATAGTATGCCTACATCTTAATGGAGTGCAAGATTGTAGAGACATACATACACATATCACCCAATTCCCACCTCATTCCTTCACCCTCCCTCCTTCTCATGTTTGGCTAAGTGACCTTGAAATGTTTGTTAATGTACCTCATCTGCATTAGAGAATTTACCTCTTCCCCTCTCTCATCCACCTCAGTTATGTTGACTTATTTGCTCATCTATAGTTTCTGCTTCTTCATTTAGGATTTTTCCTATGATCCATTTTTCTCCCTAACATCTGCATCTTAAGAAGAGCATCCGATTTCTTACTCTTTGTGACTGAATAATCTCACTTAGCATAATATACTCTAGTTCCATCCATTTCCCTGAAAATGGCAAAATTGTGCTTTTCTTTATTGCTGAGTAAAATTCCATTGTGTACATATCCCATAGTTTTGTAATCCATTCATCTGTTGTTGGACATTTTGGCTGGTTCCATAGTTTGGCAATTGTAAATTGTGCCGCTATAAACATAGGTATGCACACATTAGTTTGGTAGTTTTGTTTCCATTCTTTTGGATAGATAAACAGAAGTGGTATTGCTGAATCATATCGTAAGTCCATTTTTATTCTTCTGGGAATCCTCTATATTGTTTTCCAAAGTGGTTGCGTTAATTTGCAATCCCACCAACAATGTATTAGAGTTCTCCCTTCTCCACATTCTCATCAATATTTTTTTGTTGTTTGTGTTTTGATGATTGTCATTCTAGTTGGAGTTAGGTGAAATCTCAAGGTAGTTTTGATTTGCATCTCTCTGACTACCAATGATGTAGAGCATTTTTCATGCATTAACTAGCCATTTGAATTTCTTCCTTCATGAAGTGTCTATTTAGTTCACTTGTCCATTTTTATTAGGTTATTTTTTTCTTAGTGGTGAGTTTCTTGAGTTCTCTATATATTCTAGATATTATTCCTCTATCAGAGGATAGTTGGAAAAAATCTCTCATTCTTTGGCTCTTGGTTGAGGTTCTTCATAGTTTCCTTTGCTGTATAGAAGCTCTTCAGTTTCATGTGATTGCACATATTGATTTGCCTCTTAGTTTCTTGTGCCTTTGGTGTCTTGTTGAGAAAGTGTTTATCTGTGACTGTGTGTTGCAGTGTTGGACCTATGACCTCTTTAAAGAGCCATAAGGTCTCTGGTCTAATTTCCAAGTCTTTGATGCATCTTGAAATGATTTTTTGCAGGGTGAGAAAGTAGGATTAATTTCCATTTTTCTGCATATGGTTAACCAGTTTTGCCAACACCATTTGTTGAACAAGCTATCTTTTTCTCAGTGTATATTTTTAGCTCCTATGTCAAAACTCAATTGGCTGTAAGTGTGTGAATTTCTTTCTGAGTCTTCTCTTCTGCTCCATTGGTCTATATATTTGATAATACTGTCCTATTGATTTTCTATTCCAATAGACTGTTATCATTATAATAATACTGAGGTTGATATAATACTATTAGTATGGTTACAGGTAGCTGAAAATCAGGTTTTTATCTACAGAGAATAAAACTGATGTGTATCACACTCACCAGATTTTTTGAAGGTTTATCTATATATTTTATATAAACAAGAAATATATTAACTATATATTTAATCATTTTCTAATAATATTATAATCTTTAACAAGAAGAATAACACAGATATGGTTGTTGTAATTAAGTGCTTTTGTTAATCTTTTGGTAAAGAATACAGTTTTCTCCTAAAACCCTTCAAAGACTTTTCCTTTGTGCAGGGTAATTTAAATAGAAAAAAATTTAATTTTTTGGTGCACTATAGTCTCACATCATACTGTGAATCATGTTGACAATAGCATACATTCACACAGTACTTGGGTAAATAGGAGAAAGTTTAATCATTTGACTTTGGCTTTTTTGAAGACAGTTTTATCTCTCTTCCCTCTGCCTCCTGTATACTATCTATAGAATATTTTTGGTGGTAATATATTTATGTATGGGTTTTCTATATATAGGTTTTATATTGATTCATATATATATTAAAGAACTATTTATTTTCATTAATGAAAGTTTTCTTTTGTTATTACTTCCATGATTGCTTCTACTTTGTTTAATATAATAGCTTTTTATAAAATTATTCATAGAGCACATTCAAAATCTCATGTTGTTTCCAGTCAGCATTATTACCTCTGTGATATGAACACCAAACCCACTAGAATTAGGGTAATAAGGTGTATACTTATTTACAGATCCAGAGAGCATAGTTCAGAGGCTATAGTCCATTTTGGGGTGGGTTTCTGCTATAGATGCACGTCCTCAGGGTATCCTGGTGGGGAGCTGAGAGAGCAAGAGTAGGGGGAAAAGAACATATATATTTACCAGAGATCCACTTGCAACAATGTCTTGCCTTCATAATATGAGATCTGGGGATACTTTATTTTGAAACTCTAATAATCTGCCTCTAGCCTCCAGGAAATCATGGTCATCTCAAAATGCAAAATTTATTTAGTCCATTTCTAAGAGTTCCACAGATTAAAACTTTTCCAAAGTCTAATTTTGTCTTTGAAACAAAGCAAACTCTCAGCTGTGAGCCCCTGTAAGAATGAAAACAAGTTATGTACATAATTCCAACAAATAAGGGCACAGAGTAAACATTTGTATTCCAAAGGGAGAAATAGGGAGGGTCATTAAAAAAAAAAAAAAGAAATGTGAACAAATCTGGACTAAAATCCAGCAGGGCAAAAGTTAAGTCCTATAGCTCCACATCAAACATCTGGGGCTTGTGGTGGTGATGTGCACTCCCCAAATGATTTTACCAGCCTTGCCCTGATAGCCTGGGTGGATATAGCCAAATACATACTTCTAGCTCGGCTTCATTAACTTAAACTGGCAGCTTTTCTTGGCAGAAGTAAAAAGATTCTGGCATTTGAAGATTCTACTTCACTCTCAGGGTTACATATTTTTTTTTCCTTTGGGCCTGCTTACAAGGATTTTTACCTTCCCATACATCCCTGAATTCTTAGGACTGGAAATTGGGGGTGTTGCCCATGACTCTTTCACTCCAGCAAAGCCAGCAGTATGTGACCACTAAAACCTGCTGCCAGCAGGAGTGGTAGCTATGCCCTCATCAATGATGGCCATCACTGCCATGCCATACTTATATATGGCTTCTGGGACCAGAGTATCATTTTTAAAATAACTATCCTTGAACATGTTTCCATGGTGCACCCTTGGACCTGTTGTGGGTTGGGCCAGCAAAGTTTTGAATTGACCTGATTGGATTATTTTTGTTTTGTTTTGTTTTGTTTCTACACACAGCATTTCATCCCCTTCAGTCATCTTAAATTTTTTAAATCATAACTCTCTGGACCCCACTTTTATTCAAGTTTTTCTGGCCATAGTGCAAATCTCTAAAATCTCTCTGCTTTGCTTTCTCCTTCCAATTTTCAGATAAATTACATTAAGAGCCTGTAAACTTTGCTGCTTTGAGATATTCTTAGACATATTAAGTCCATTATCTTTATATTTGGCCTCAAACGAAGTTTCAGGACATGGGAAAAGATACCAGTAAATTATTGGTTAGAATATAGTATATATGACCTCTATTTCATTTTCCTGTTGAGTCTTCTTCACCCTCTGAAACCTCGTGGGCTCAGCCCTTACTATCTGCCTTCCTATCAGCACTCTGACCTTTTCAACTTCCTCTCAAAACTCAGTTCCAAAGACTTACAGTCTGCATGTTTAGGATTAGATAGAGCTGTGGCCCCCATATCTCTCATACCAATTTGTCTCAAGGATCATTTCTCAACACTGCAAAATAAAACCCCGTATATCCTAACATACCTTAGAAAAAAGTTATTTGGGGATTTTTTTAATATTTGGGGATTTTCATAAGTATTATTTTGTAATATAGTCTACTTAACGCCTGCTGCCAAGAAGGAGCCACAGTGATAGGGATAAGTCCTTAGATCGTGTTGGGAGGGAGGAAAGAGAGAGAGAAAGAGAGAGTGTGTGAAAAAGAAAGGGTTAGAATTAAGAGCTGCAGCTAGATTGGGCTATCACACACACACACACACACACACACACACACACACACACACACTCTGTACCCAACTACATACTACTGAGTATTCCCTCCCAGTATGGTTGTCTCTCCAGAGCATAAGGTCTGGGAATATTCTATTTTGAATTCATAACATATGTGTACATAATTCACTCTTGTAGTGTTTTCATAATTTTGGAGATTGTTTTCAAATATAAATTATATTACAATAATAAAATATTTGGTCAATTTTACTTTAATGCAATTATAATTTAAATGTTATTTACCTTTAAGTATTTGAATATATATATATATATATATATATATAATTTTCCCCATTATATTGATATGCATTATAACCTAATTTATTTGTCTTATTTATTTTTATTTAATTATGACTTCATTGTGAGAGTTTATATTGGCTTTTAAGACCACTAAATTATGTACTTTATTGACATCTGCTTCTTTTCTACACCCTATATTATTATGTTTTTATTTTTATATAATTTCTTATAGTTTTTTTGAGACATGTATTTGTATTTTGTCATTGTCATTTATAGAGAATCTAATTAAAATTCAGGATATAGAGTACACATTATTTAAGTTAATCTTCATCAATTCCTTACAATCTAAATAAAGCTACTTCAGTTTTACAAATAAGAAAGCAGTGCTCTAGTCCATTTAAAATCTTATCTGAGCTTACAAAACAATTAAGTGAAAGAACCACCAGTTTGGGCCAAGTTGATCTGATTCCATATGCTTTACTCATCCCCTACAATGCATCTCTTTATTAAAGGAGACCATTTGTTCTAGTTTCATAGAAGCTATAATTTCCTTTTCAGACAACAAAACATCTGTTTTCTAAAACCAGTTCATTAAAGTGGTTGTAGCGAACTTACAGAAAAGTTGCAAAAGTAATTTAGAGATTTTTTGGATACACTTCTTTCTGGGCTCTAGTCATTCTAGCATCTTATAGAACTACAGTAAGATGTATATGACCAGAGTGTTAACACTGTTTTAATACAGTTAATCAACCTACAGAAATTATTGAAATGTCTTCATTGCTTTAACCTATAATGATTTTATGTTCCATCATCTTATACAGAATTCTATAGCGCATTTAGTGGTTATTTCTCCTTCATCTCCTACCTATAACAGTTCATTAGACTTTCATTGTCTTTAATGATACTAGTAATGTTTAGCAGTAGCAGTAAGATATGTTGATGAATGTCCTTGAATTTGTTTGATATTTGCCCATGACTTATATGAAATTATTCACTGTGTGGAAGAAACACCACAGAAGCTGTGTTATATTCTTCCCAATCCACTGTATCTGACACTAAATTTTTTTTTTGTTACTGATAGTGTGAAACTTTTGGTTAAGTTGTTTTATGCTGCTTAAGCATTTCTGTATTGAAGAGTCTGCACTGATGAAATATAAAATAAAGTATTTGAAAAAAATCTTTTAATGTCCTTTTTTTCTGCTTAACTTCATTTCATAATAGTAGTGAGATAAA
Source organism: Muscardinus avellanarius (assembly GCF_963383645.1). NCBI lineage: Eukaryota > Metazoa > Chordata > Mammalia > Rodentia > Gliridae > Muscardinus > Muscardinus avellanarius. The sequence continues at coordinate 113,231,992 of NC_137791.1, read as the reverse complement.
AAAAGGAATATGTAAGTCTGCTCCTCATGATCTCTGTCATGTAGTGTCCCCTAACCATCCTCCACATTCTTTCACTATATGAATTGGCAAATGGACTCTTCAGAGAGTATGAACACAAAGTGGTTCTGGTTGAGCAGGGAGACGTAGAAGAAACAGATGTATACCCATGGTACTCAAATCTATTTGTGCCTGAGAATGATATGGGAATATTTTAAAAATCTAGAATTCTTAGGACATAACATAGATATCCATATTCATTTCATCTGGGCTGGAATCTGAAATCCAATCTTTGATATGACTCTGTATAAAAGGTTAAGAAAAAGATCAGCCATGTGTGGTGAATGATAGAACGATAATGAGAGACTTCTGGTTTAGAGGCTGATAGAGATCCCTTAATTCAAAGATAGTCACAAAGTTTGCTTGTGGCTGAGAGAATCAGAGAATCTTTATGAATGCCATTCGTTCCATTGCTCTGGACACTAATCCTTTTACCTATTATTTTAAAAGATAATTTAGTTGGTAACATTCATACAATTTGAATTTTATTTTATTGACCAGAAGTACAGCATAAGAGGTTAAATTATGCTGTCAATAAAGAAAAAATCCACTGGGAGAGAAAATGAGATTTATGAAATCACATAAATTGTTAGGTTTGAAGATAAAGGCAAAAAAAACCCTTAGTTAACAACAAGCTACTGTATTCCAAATTTGAGCTAACTCTAAGTATAATAAATAGCAATCTAAAATATTACTTAGGAATAATGTTCTTCCAACTAAAATAAAGCATGGCTTATTCAAATCTGGGTTAGCAATTCTGGTTCTGTATGCAATGGGAATATTACTGGGATTGATTGCTTAAAGAGAAATAGGAAAGGTGAAAAAAGATAGTTAAAGTAAGAGCACACTGTACTTGTGAAGCCAGAAAATGTTTGAAGTGGTGATTCAGTGTTCAGTAACATATTTCTAAGAATTTGGATAAAATGTGACTTAAAATATGTACTATGGTTTCAGGGTAAACTTTATTCATTTTCTTACTCACACACACATGCACACACACATACACATACACATACACACACACACACGCACACACACACACACACACACACACACTTCCATTAATTGTCTCAAACTAAGAATTTTTCTTTAATTCTCTGCAAGTTAGAAATTTAAATGAACATTTTTAGTAAGGCAATAATTACAATTTACTATATCCCCAAACAGAATTTCAAAGTAATCAGTATTCTATAATTCATTAATAAGTGCCATTGAAATATTTTATCATTAAGTAAATTACTGATGGAAATACTGATACACAAAAACAAGTAAGAGGATAAGATTATTTTTCATATTTTATGCAGAGGAGCACTACATGCAACTCATAATTTCCTTGCATACCTGCTAATTATCTTTGAATATTTCCTATATTTGTTTTATATTTTTAAGTTTCTTCCTCTCTTCTGAACTAAGTGATATCATTTAGCACCTCTATCAGCTATATCTTTGGTAGAGAAACAAATTTAGGCTCAATATTTTACAAAATTATTATAAGGTAAAGTTCATACTTTAAATATTATAGTATATTAAATGTGTCTGCCATCTTTTTAAGCATATCATACTTATGTTCTTCTAACCTTGGTGAAATTTTTTTTTATCATATAGAAATAATATTGCCAGCTCAAATGTACTTAAGATTCACTGGCTCCTAAATAGCATTATCCTATTTGGTCAGTCACTGAAAATTTTTCTTTTGTCATATTTTCCAGTTTGTTTCTGAATTATTGCTATATGTTGGATATTTGCACAATTGAACTATTTTCTATCCATAATAAACATTGCTGGGAGGTTGAGTAATGCATATATTCTAACCCCTTTATATTGATGGGTCTTTATTATTAATTCTAGCTTTAGATACTTCTTAATTGAAAATCAGTAAAATGCAGGGAAAATGACTTGATTCTGACAGATTTTTGTTCTGGTCTCAACCGCTCATAAATGTGCATTTCCACACAAAGGGCTTGCTACTCTGACAATTTTTTAAAATAATAATTAATACTAAAATAATTATTATTTGCTAGGATAATAAAATCATATCATAAATATGAAACTATAGCATAGCATCTAGACTATAAAGTTCTCAATTAGTAGTCACTTATTTCCTTAGTATTTTCAGTTGCTAATTCAAGAGCTAAGAAATGATTAACAGCATTATGATTTGAATGTGATTTGTCTTCTCTGAAACTTATGCTGAAATTTACCATTGTGGAGGTGTTTTACCAAAAGTGAGGACTTTAAGAAGCGATGAGCTCCTTAAGAGGGGTTAATGCTTCTTAACAGAGAGTAGGAATTATAATTTTAATCACAACTAGAATTCATGGGAAATCAGGTTGTTATAAAGTGAGGCAATAATCTCCTGTTTTCTCTCATAAACAGATACCTGTTTGCCCTTCAGTTTTTCTTCCATATCATGACACAGCACAAATCAATTGTTATATCCAGTCATACTATATAGGTCTTACAGCCTTTTGAACCTCCACATAAATAAACTATGGGGTTTTTGTTTGTAAATTTTTCAGGCTCAAGTATTTTGTTATAGCAACTGAAAACAGATTAAGAGACCTGTGAACATACTGAATAGAAGGAGCTAATGAACTAATATTACAGTTATATGTAGAATATTCCTTAAAGAGATCACTTACTAATATACAGGTTTGATAAAGTTAAATCATGAGAGTTGTAATCTCAGCAGTAAATAAATCTATTGTAATAGTTATATATAGGTGGTGACCTGAACTGGTAGAGTGTGACAGGAGAAGTAGGGTCAATAACAGACATGATGCTCAACGATTATGGCAGGAAATGGCCATAATATGAAAAAGTAACTTAAAACTGCGTGCAGGTAATAAAAGACATGAACACATGCTGTAGAAATCAGCAATGATGTGTGCAAAGTCAAGAAAAGAAGGAAACTTTTTCAAAGGTTGGATGTAGGAAAGATCCTACAAAAGACAATATAAACCACATGATTTTGGTAATAAACTCTCTAGAGGCATAAAATATGAAATGAAAGTGAATGTATTAAAATACATATAGTATCCTAAAATATTCTTTGTAAAGACATGGAAACTGATTGAAAAATAAAAAGAATGTATTTAAAAAACTGAAGTCTACAAGGTATTATATTGAACTATAATATGAAACACATCATAAAACAAGATACCTGGAAATATGTTCAATATTAGAAAAATCATTATATAAACTACTGTACATTTATCAGTTGTCACTCTCCTCCAAGCAATGAATGTTTACATTATTTGTTTTATTTTGCCTTAACTATTATATACCCTAAAACATATTCAGCTTTCATTGCTTTTGTTAAGCTTCTTACTTTGTCTTTACTTTAGGTCTCTTTTTTAAATTAATTAATGTATTTATTTGTTTTTATTATTTCTTTACTTTTATTGATAAGTGGAACTTATTAAAAAATAGTATACATTTAGAGACTGTGCTTGGTGCGCTCTCCCTCCCATTCTCCTTCCCCGCTCTCAACAATGAGTATCCAGGTTAACCATGCCATATGCATACGTTTACATATATTTGGATGTAGCTCCTCCATTAATCAACCTCAGCCTTCTTCCTCTCCTATCCTTCCATTCCAGCTTTGCTGAGATTTCCCCTCCATTATCTGGAGTCCCTGTGGTATTCCCAATCCTCCCTAGTTTGGGCATATTAGAGAAAACATATGTCCCTTCTCTTTCTGTACTTGACTGAGTTCATTTAACATAATGTTCTACAGATATTTCCATCTTCTTGCGAATGCCATGATTTTATTCTTCTTTATAGCTGAATAGAATTCTATTGTGTGTATTTCCTATGATTTTGTAATCCATTCATCTGTTGATCGAGACATGTGTTAGTTCCATATTTTGGCTATTACTAATTGTTCTGCTGTGAACATAGGTGTGCATGTGTTACTGTAGTTCTCTGATTTCATCCCCTTTGGCAAAATTCCCAAGAGTGGTAGAGCTGGATCATATGGTGGAACTATTCCAAGTTTTCTAAGAAATCTTCACGCTGATCTCCATAGCAGCTGATCTAGTTTGCACTCCCAGGAAGAGTGTAAAAGAATTCCCCATTCTCAACATCCTCCTTAGCATTTGTTGTTATTTGATTTCTTTATGCTTGCTCCTCTGATTGGTGTTGGATGGAATCTCAGTGTAGCTTTGTTTTGCACATCCCTGATGGCTAATGATGTAGAACATCTTTTCATGTATCTATTGGCCATTTGTATCTCTTCTTTTGTGAAGTGTCTGTTCCGTTCAGTTGCCTATTTATTGATTGGGTTATTTGTTTTGCTAGTATAGAGTCTTTTAAGCTCTTTTATATTCTGGATATTAGCCCTCTATCACAGTGGTGGCTGGCAAAGATCTTCTCCCATTCTGTAGGCTTCCTCTTTATGTTCTTGGTGGTTTCCTTAAGAAATTGGTTGCTTTTCTTTATGCCAACAATGAATCCACAATGAAAGAAATAGAGAAAACAATTTCATTCTCTATAACCTCGAAACCAATAAAATACCTAGAAATAAACCTAACCAAATATGTAAAAGACCTTTACAAAGAAAACTATAAGACATTAAAGAAAGAAATTGAAGAAGACCTTGGAAGATGGAAAAATCTTCCATGCTCATAGATAGGCAGAACAAATATCATCAAAATGGCCATTCTGCTAAAAGTTATCTATAGATTCAATGCAATTCCCATTAAAAAACGGTGAAAATCTTCATAGACCTAGGAAAATCAGTCATGAATTTCATATGGAGAAAGAAAAAACCCAGAATAGCCAAAGCAATTCTCGGCAATAAGAACTATGCAGGAGGCATCACAATCCTGGACTTCAAATTATACTATAAAGCAATAGTTGTAAAAACAGCGTGGTATTAGCACAAATACAGGCATACTGACCAGTGAAACAGAATAAAAGATACAGACTCGAACCCACACACCTATAGTCAATTAATCTTTGACAAAGGGCCAAACTCATACACTGGAGAAAAGACAACCTTTTCAACAAATGGTTCTAGGAGAACTGGCTATCCATTTGTGGACAGATAAATCTAAATCCTCACCTCTTACCATGCACAGGAATCAACTTGAGATGGATCAAAGACTTAGAAATTAGACCAGAGACTCTGAAGTTTTTAGAGGAAGGCATAAGCTCAACACTCCAACATATAGGCACAGGAAGTAATTTTCTCAACAAGACCTCCAAAGTGCAGGAAATTAAAGCAAGAATTAACAAGTGGTATGGCATCAAACTAAGTTTCTTTTCTTTAGGTTTCAATCCCAATACTTCTTCCCACAGTTGTAAATATTATAACATACTGGGCTGAATAAAATTCTCAATTCATCCCATTTTTCTAGGCTTCTGACATACATCACATTGCTATGTTAGATTCACTTATATGCAAACAAAATATTTAGCATGCAGTATATTTCAGCTGTTAAAACTCAACATTTGCCACATGAGGAGCACATATAATTAAACTAATTAATTCTATTGAAATTAAAAAATTACAGAATTGGAGATTAAGAATATTTAATTTTTACTATAAATTTGTATTGTCTATGCCTATTTATGTCACAAATTACAATACACCATGTAAACTTGAAAATATTGAACAAAATAAAAATTATTCCTGGCATGTCTTGTGCATTATGTGTATTGAATAACGTTTAGTTGGATGAGAATGCCATAAGCTATAGGGTAATCCTAGCAGAATGGAGATACAAATGTAAGGCTCTGAACTGCAAGACCCATTTTTTTCTGTATTAATTAGTAATATTGTAACTACTTTTTAATTCATGTATCATTGTATTAAAAATCGAATGAATTTTACCACAAATCTTGAATAAAAACTGCAATAGGTCAAAAATATGTTGTTTTAGCTGGGGATGGTGACACATGCTTAAAATCCTAATACTTGAGAGGCCAAGATGGAGAATATCAGATTCAAAGCCAGCCTCAGCAACTTATGGAGGTTTTTAGCAACTTGAGACCCTGTTTCTAAATAAAATATAAAATAAGCCTAAGTGTGTATATATATATTGATATGATCACTACATTAATATCTTGGCAAGTGTAGGAAATTAGCCTAACAAAGAGAAATGGAGAAAAGCTAAGAGGATATCTAAGAGCTACATGAAGAAATTCACATATACTTGAGTTTCACAGCGTTCAGAAAGAGAAGAGTGATGTAAAATACTCGGGAAGGGTACTTAAGCCTTAAATTGCTAAAAACCTTTTGGAGGTTTTCTTGGTTGTTCTGTATTTCTCAGTAAGATATGGAAATAATTGAAAGATTTGAAATGGGACCATAAGCATGCTTAATTTGTCTTGTATAAGCATTATTTTGATGTAAGTTGAGCATATTTAATTACAGAGATATATAGAGAGGAGAATTTGGATTAGACATAAAGATTTTAAAATACAACTGAAAGAGATTACCCAGTATACTTATGAAATTTCCCTCTATACAACCCTTCTATAGAAGATACTAATAAACACAGTTCTCTGAAATTCTGACAAAAAGCTAGGTTTTCTAAGAAGCCCCTGCCATAGCTGGCTACATTTGGAGGGAATATTGATTATCATAAGGTTGGTCAAATTTTTAGGACAGAAAAATGAAGATGCATGATGCAAAAGAGCTGACATAACACTGAATAAAACAGAGATAGAAAGAGAAAGGACATGTTATTACTTCTGTGGACACACTAAGGATTAGTGCACTATGTTATTACTTCTGTGGACACACTAAGGATTAGGGCACTATTTTTCATTCCTAAATAAAAAAAAAATTTTTTTTCCTCCTATTGAGATAGCTTGAATAGTCCCTTAAATCAAATTGCTTGACTAAGCAGTGAGAAAAAACTTGTGAAAAGAATGAGAAGACATGAGGATTAGAATGCTACTCTACATAGTCTTAATTTCCAAGTTGTGAATGGAAAGTATTTTCTAAAAAGAAGACAACTGAGGTGGTAAGTCCAGAGAAGAGATTAGAAAATCTCAGTCATTTACAGTTATGTGATGTATGCAGCCATCTAAAAAACTACATATTTGACTTCGAGTTGGAAGATTATAGGATATTAAACTTTATTAAGAAAAGAACATTATAAAGCTAAATATGGTGGTGCATGCCTATAATCCTAGTATTTGGAGGGCTGAGACCCAAAGATCACAGGTTTAAGGCCAGTCTCAGCAATAGAGCAAGACTGTGATTTAAAAAAAAAAAAAGAATAAAAAAGGCTAGGGATATATCTTGGAGGTAGAATGCCTCTGAATTCAATCCATAGCACCATACACACACACACACACACACACACACACACACACACACACACACACACACGAACATTCTACTTATTAAGAAACAAAGAAAAAAATTAACTGACCAATGGCATGAGCTTGATTTATGACAATGTTTACTTTACAGAAAGCATATAAAAATGAAAACTGGACATCTACACAAGGAAGTTTCACCAGAACCTTTGCCATAAGTTTCTGCCATAAGTTTAGCAGCATTATACTTATGACTCTGCCTCTCTTCTTTTAACTGTGTTCATTTCTTTACTCCTCATCATCTTTGGAATGCCCATCCTCATGTTGTTACTCCCTCTGACCTTTTTGTATCAGGTCAAATGAAACAAGGTTCCATTCAGTTCTCTGGCTTTATAAGTCATGGAATTTATCAGGAAGGTTACCATTTTTTCCCCTGCTCCCTGACTTTTCTGCTGTCATGCTTAATCAACAATGCTGGCTGCAATGTGAAAGACAGCTTCAAATTCTCCAAAGGGAAGACATCTCTCCACTTGGTGCATCCCACTGCAGCACATGCTCACAGAGCTAATCTTGCCTATCGCAGTGAATTCTTTAGGTTACTAAGCTCATAATTAAAAGTCTTCACTAATGACATGGTAATTGTTTTAATGGATTCCCAATGAAGTGTGAAGTTCCCTGCTGATATGTCAACAAAATATGAAGCATTGTGGAAAACATGATGTAAAGCTTAGAATTTTGAGTTAGAGGAGACCTTCAAACTATCAAGGGTAACCTTTCCATATTAGAAAAGCAAAAACTAACCCCAGAGAATTGAAGTGTGTTGCTGAAGGTCATTACGTAGAAGGGAAACATAGGTGTCCTGATTTCTAGCATAGTGATTTGTTTCCATCTCACTGGTTATTAATTTTGACCTGGTTTTTATTTATATTGTCCCTGAGTCAAAAAAGAGAAAGAAATGCTTACCTTCCTGCTTTTCATTATATCAATGGAAATATTTATTTATTCCATCAATAAAATGATGCATATGAAAACAATTTTATTACATTAGCTTTATGGGAAGATTACAAAGGTGACTTTGAGGATGAAAATCTACAGGGCTGAGCATTTCTTGGTTGGGTGCCTCCAGAATAAATATCTTGGGAAGTCAATGCACCAAGAATTCTGAGGGAATATTAAAGCAATTCAAAGTATAGTAAATTAAGAATTGAAGTTTATATTTGTATATTATTAAAATGTTTAAACATATTTCTAGATATTTTCAGAACTAGGAAGAAAAAGCATAGAGTATATCAGAAGCATAGAGAAAACTGAGGACAAAAATCAATCAATCAACCAATAAACAACTTGTTTAGCTAGACCAAAACCTGGATTCTCCTTTCCTGGTTGAAGCCACACAACATATGAAAGCTTGCAGAATCCTTTTAAGATAAATTTTCAATGCATAATAATTAGTTAAAGAAGAGAGAATTTCTTCAGTGTGAAAATGGATTTTCTTAATAATATAAGCAATGAGTTTGAGAATTTTGTCTTATTTTGCCCCATTTTCCATGATTTATTCAGAAATATTCCCACAATGTGGAATAGTTTTTGGAGTTCTTAATATGCCTCTTGAAACTTGGAATTATAAAATCCTCTGTCCATATAATTGTTTAAAATATATATATTTACTTAATTATATACTTGTCATGTTAGTCTCTTTTGTGTTGCTATAACAAATAACTTGAGACTGAAAAATTTACAAAAAAAATTTACTTTGATTTATTTTTCTAGATGTTCAAGCTCAAGATTAAGGAACTGACAGGGGCCTAATGTTACCTTAACATAAGGCAGCAGATAAAAGTATATTCATAAGAGACATGCTATGAGCCATACCTTGTTTTATAATGTGCCTCTTTCATGGTACATAATCCTTCCCTATGAGATTGAAAACTTACTTCTATAAGATGGTATTGACCCATTCATGACAGTGGAGTACATAGCCCAAACATCTCCAACTAGGCCCCACCTCCTGACACAGCCATGCTTGGGTCAACACCGAATTCAGGGGCACACCTTGAGACATTTTCTAATTGACACCAACTTCTAGTTCTAGAGAATTAAAAATGATAAACCATTAGCCATATTAATCTTTTCTGTTTCATTTTAAGACAGGGTCGACGCTCTTATGTCAATCTTCATTTAGAAATCATTCTAAGAATGGAAATTATCATTAAAAGAAATTTCTCACAAAGGAAGGCACCGTTTAAATGCAAAATACTATTACTATCACAATTTCAGTACCCAGACTCTTGTAGAGTAAGCAAAGCTCTTGCTTCTCCACTTATATCCAGCTTTCAATGGAGTCTCATGCTGTTAAGTTAACTGTTAGACTGTTTCGTTTTACTACTTGATGAGGGAAAGTGATGTTAATTTTAATTGGATTGCTATATTTCATTAGTGATGAATTCCACTCTTTATACTTCTTCTCTCATAGATTTCATCAGAAATCAGCTCTATAATAACATTTATAATGGAGAGTCTTCCACAATTGTCCATACTGTTATATTCACTGATCTGCTTAAAGGGTCTGTTGAAGTCCTTGAATAAAATAAAATAATTGTATTGTGTTTAATTACATTGAGAAAACTAATATTCTCCTCAAAACATGAAAGTCAAATGTCCTTTCTTTTCCCTCTGTATATTTCTTCCTTTTGTCATTAAAGCCTCAGATGACCAGAACCACCATGCTTGCTAAACACAAGCTGTTTTTGAATAGTAAATATCTTCCAAAAGTCGATGTGTTAAAAGCTTGGTGCCATGTGTCATTCTATTGGGAGGTACTATGGACATTTGGGAGTCAGGGTCTAAGGGATGAATTTTAGGCAACTGTTTTTAGTCAAAAGAGACAAGACACAAGAGACAGTCTCACTTTTTGTCGTGATCCAGCCTGACAGCGGCGGGGCTTAGAAAGATGATGAGTACCGACGGCCTGATCACCACACGGAGCCGGGAGATATGTCAAGCAAGATCTAATTTATTTCTCTCCAAGCAATCATATATATAGCACCAAACCATGAGGGGAATTCCCATGGGAAATAGCCTAGCCTATCGGAATAAAGATCACTATCACGTAGTTCACAGCCAATTCCAGGCCAGTACATGAGCCATTCATGTGTGCGGAAGCTCCTTTAAAGGTAAAAAAGGGAAAAACTGCTCAGTCTTCCCACACATAATGAATGGGGAAACCACGCCTTCGTAGCTTCCTCCAGGCGCCATCTTAGCCCCTTTCTTGCCGAATAATTTTACTGCGGAAGTTCTTAAACTTTACCTAAAGCTTTGCCTTAGCCTGCAGGTCGCTCAGGCCGAGGGAGGCTGCATCTCTTTATGGGCTGTATGGACACACCCAAACAACTTTTTTTTTTTTTGCGGGTTTGGGGATGAAACCCAGGGGCATTTGATATCCGAGCTATACCTCCTGCTCTATTATTTCTATTTTTAATTTTGAAACAGGGTCTCACTAAGTTGCAAAGGGCCTCACTAAGTAGCTGAGGCTTTCCGTGAACCATCCCGAATGCTGGGATTACAAGCATGTGCCACCATGTCCAGCACAGTCTCACTTTTTTTTTAACAGCCCATTCTTATAGAACATGTCCTGGGAGGAGACTCTTGGAGCCCAGTCTCTTCCAGATCTCTATTTACCACTTCATGGCATATAAGGTCATGAAATGAACACACTGCTTTTCACAAACTCCTGTCATGATATGCTGCCAATGCCAATGATTCAAAATAATGAAGCCACTCAAACATGGGACAGGCACCTCCAGAAACATGAATCAAAATAAATAATTTTCTTTATATTTTAATTATATCAGATATTTTATTAGAGTAACACAAATCTGACTAATATGCAATATTTGACCACACTTTAACATACTTTTTCTATATTTTTATATATTCTGGAATGATTACATTTAACAAGTGACTTTACTAAACATTGAAAAGAAAGTAAAAAATTCATATAACTTGCTAAGTTTTTAAAACAAATAGGAAGATATGGAATACAACTAAATAATATATAATTATGTAACAAGGAGATACAGTTATGACTACATATACAGCTGCCACTCAGGTTCAGTGGTTTAGTCCTTTGTATTCTGAAGCACTATAAAATTTGTCAGAGACAGGCACATGGCTATATGATATTGTGAGTACATCTGGAACACAAAATAGTTGAAATTCAGCTCAGAAAATTTTTTTATTTGACCACAAATCATCTATTGTATGAACCACAGAAATGTACAGCCAGCAAAGAACTATAACCTTTTGCTGCTTCCAGGTTCAGTTTGCATTTATATGTAGCTAAATGCAGCTGCTGCTAGAACCTACTCAGCTATCACAAGACAGACTGTCCTTCTTTTGGGATTCTGAAGGTCCACAAAAGCCTAGGAGTAGTTAGTATAACCCAAATCCTTTGAAACAGATCAAAATAAATCTCCTCCTGGGTGTGGTGGCACACACTTGTCATCCCAGTGCTTGGCAGGCTGAGACAGGAAGATAGCCAGGTTCAAAGCCAACTTCAGCTACTTAGTGAAGCTCTCAGCAACTTAATATGACCTTGTTTCCAAATAAAGTATAAAAATAGGTCTTGGAGTATAGCCCAGGGGTAGAAAAGCCCCTGGGGTCCACCTCAGTACCACACTCACATAAAAATATCTCATTAATACTACTTTTTTCATAAACCTCTATTATTATCTTCACTATACTTTGCAAGCTTCATAAAAATAATAAAATATGGAAATTCTTCAATACTGTTTCTTAAATCTCTTTTTTTTTTTTTGAACTGACAATTCTAGCCTATGTACTAAAGACCAGAATGAGGGAAAAGTGATTGTGAAACATTGCAAAACTGATAGCAATTCTTTATAATTTACCTCTGGAGCCAGTTCCTCCTGCCCCGGATCTGAGCTGGTACACATTCAGCTTTGGCCATTCAGCAATTTGAATTGCCATCTTCTCATTTCTAAAACTAGTCTTGGTGTGCTTCATCTCATACACTTGGCATCCTGAGATAGCCATTAAAATCCATGTGAAGCCTGCAGGAGGTTCAGAAATGCAACCCACAGATAACCCCAGAGTTGACTTCAGCTTTATGAGTGAGTCCAGCCAACATCAGCTAATTCTGGCCTGGTTCAGCCAAATGCCCAGCTGAGTCCTTTCCCAAATCCCAAGTCACAGAAGATAAAACTAAAACAAAGTGGCTATTTCAGAGCAACAAACTTTAGAGAAGACATGATAGAAATACCCAGGTACCTCAAAGGCTTCTAATGTAAGCACAGCACATATCAAAAATTGCCAACTCCTCTGTGTCGACAACATATGGATAAAGTGATGGAAACACTCTTTCAGAAATAGCATTTTAATAGAAATTTGCTTCAATGAGGATATTTTAATTTTTTGAAGATAACAAATAAGTTTAGAATACATTGGACACAAATTGATACTAACATCCAATAAAGTATCCTAAGAACTTAAGTAATTTTAATGTCATAGACTCATAATATTAAGCCATGCTCTAAAGCAAAACCCTGTTCTATTGCATCCAAACTGTAAAACTGAACATCATACAATACAGTGCAAAATACAGGAACTTTATACCAATATGAAATAATAAATAATAAAATATCAATAGGAAGTTCAGGCCATTATTATACAAGCTGGAAATTAGCCAGAAAAAGGCTTTAACAACTTAGCATGCACAAGCAATGTCATGGGGTATTTCATAATGGTGGTGTTCGAACTTAGGTTTTACTTTTTTTTCTGAACAATACTCTCTCAAATCTAACTTGTGGATGAAAATACCCATAGTGGTTTATGTCTTTGCATAAGCTTTTTTATTAAGATAAGAAAAGAAAAAAATAAAAATTTCTACCATTATATGTTTTAATTTCTAGTTTTCACTAATTTTAATATAATTATTTTAGAAAATATGTCCTGCCAGGCATGGTGGCACACACTTGTAACCCCCGTGCTTGGGAGGCTGAGACAGGAGGATCACGCAGGTTCAAAGCCAGCCTCAGTTACTTAGTGAGGCTCTCAGCAACTTAAGTGAGACCCTGTTTCCAAATAAAATATAAAATGGGTCTGGGAGTATAGCCCAGAGGTAGAAAGCCTCTGGGTTCCACCTCCAGTACCACCAAAAATAAAAAGAAAAAGAAAAGAAAAGAAAATATGTCCTAATTTAACAGTCAACAATAACATTCTTTAAGTAGGGTAAAATATAGAAGGAAGTGATTCATTTTATTTAAGAATCATGTAGAAAAATGAAAGTATGTTATAACACATATTGGCAACAAACTGCCAACAGAACTCATAATAAAATTCTCCTAAAATATTTTGTTATCAAATTTAAAGATATCAATCAACATCAACATATTTATATGTAAGCATTTACTGTTAATTAATCTGAATATTCACTACAGCTAATGGAAGTTTAAATTTTAAGTTATGTTCACCAAAAATGCTGCATAGATCTCTAAAAATGACAATAATAATAATTAATATGTATAAGAACATTTATATACAAATATATATGAATATTTATATGTGTGTATATATGTAGATACACTAAGCCAGTGCTTTATACATTAGTAAATTGGTAACCAATAGTTAACTTTATAAGTTACATCTATGTATACACAAAGTATACATAAACTTATAATTTTGCTACCTTCTGTTAGAATTAAAGACTTATAATCCAGAGTCTGAAAAAAAAATCATGTCTTAAAATAATTCCCTTAGTGGCACACACTTGTAATCCTAGTATTTGGGAAGCTGAGACAGAAAGATTATGGTTTGCAGACAGCCTCAGCTACTTAGTGAGGCCCTTTGCAACTCAGTGAGACCCTTTTTCAAAATAAAGAATAAAAAATAGAGCTGGGAGTGTAGCTCGAAGGTAGAATGTCCCTGGGTTCTATCCCCAGTACCATAAAATTATTTCCTCTACTTTATGAAGATCCTTTTAACATCACCACAGTAGGGACTGAGCTTTCAGTACATGCACCTTTAGGAAACATGCTTATATCTAATTCATAGGCCACCTCATGTGTATAACATACATTTAACGTAATATGGAGACTAAAGTCTCATGCAAATTGTTTGGAAAAAAAGTAAAGTAGGTAGGTACACTTTTTGCTAATTTCTAAGAATTTTTTAAAAACAAAACCTCAAACCTATGTTTTTTTTTTTTTGGTTCTGGAGTCAAAGTCTTTAATTCTGAGGGTAGCAAAATTAAAAGTTTATGCATACTTTGTGTATATACATGTATCTTATAAACTAACTTCAGATCCTTTTTATGTATTGTAACATGTTATATTCCAGTGCTTGCTTGCTTGCTTGCTTTCTTTCTTTCTTTCTTTCTTTCTTTCTTTCTTCCCTTCTTTTGGTGGTACTGGGGTTCCTGGAAGCCCTTCTACCTCCAGGCTACACTCCTAGACCTAATATATATATATATAGAATAAAAAAAAAATATATATATATATATATATATATATATATATATATATATATATATATATATATATATATAATTTTTTTTTTTTGAAACAGGGTCTCTTAAGCCACAGCGTGTCTGGCTTCTAACCTGTGTGATCCTCCAGTCTCCGCCTCCCAAGTCCCAAGTACAGGGATTACAAGCATGCGCCACCACGCCCGGGGTTTCCAGTGCATTTTAAAACAACAGAGGTAGCCAGGCATGGTAGTGCACACTTGTAATCCCAGCATTTGGGAGGCTTACACAGCAGGATCTAGGTTCGAGGACAGCCTTAGCTACTACTTAGTGAGGCCCTTTGCAACTCAGTGAGATGTTGTTTCAAAAATAAAGAATAAAAAAAATATGGTGAGGGTGTAGCTCAGAGGTAGAATGCTCCTGGGTTTAAAACAAAACAAAACAACAGAGGTATTAACAGTCTTGGAGAGCCTAGTAAACCCTGAAGCATTCAATGTCTATAAACAGAGATATGGCATTTTTATCCACCTCAAAATTAATAATGGTTTTTCTAGACCAGAAAAGTAGTAGTTGATTCCTGAACAATCAAATCAAAATAATGATTCACCAAATTCTCAGGGATAAATGATCAAACAGAAACTATACTTTTTTCCCATCACCAAATTTATTCACAGATACTGGAAAGCTGTAAAGTCAATTTATCTCTCTAACAAAAATATTTCTTACTTTCCATTACAGAAAGACAACACAGAAATATAAAAATATTATAAACATTCTACTTGTTATTATCAAATATGTTATAGCAGAATTGTACCTATTAATTTTCAAGGACTAAGTTCTGTTAATATGATGATTCAATTTTATGTTAGGATTTTTGTATTACATTCAATTATATATATGTTATCTGCTAAATTTTATATAAAGATAACATTCAAATTAGGATGTATATAATCAGGCAGATTTTTATACCTATGATAGGTAATAATATTTTATATTACCATCAATGAAAGAACAATTGTCATTAAAATGAACAATTACAAGTGAAAAAGTAAAATTATAGCCTTGGATATATCCATGAAAATGATACAATTTGTTTATAGTAACTTCTGATTTTATAGAAGTTCTTTCAAAGCAATAACTCTTATATAAGACTTCTCACTTTTTATTTTCCTCAGTTGCTACTACACAAGAAATTAGTTATGTACTGGCTCAACACAGAAGGGAGCAACAGCTCAATGCAACAAAGTCTATGGTGTAAGTAGTCATTTTATCTGCAACAAAATGATGTGTAGAACACAGAAGAATTATTTCAGGAAGAGCTGGAGTTTAACTAAAGCCCAGACCATCGTAAGACATATTACAGATTTTGTTCTTCATTCACAAAGATCTGCTTAACAGGAAGGTTGAAGGATGTCATGAGAAGTTTTGCATTTAATAAAGAAACCTTACAGGTGGTGAAGTGAGTTAGAGGGATGGTGAGATTCAAACTGAGTAAGAATTAATAAGTAATAGTAATGTGCACATAAGAGATAATAATGGTTTTTAGATTAGTTTAGTGAAAGACAGAAAAATGTAAGTGATAGGTAGTGTTGTGGCTTTGATCAGAATATCTACTAAAAGCTCATGTGTTGAAAGCATGGTTTCAAAGTAGGGAGGCTCAGAAGTAGGGCTGTTAGGAAATGATACCATCCGTGGATTAATCCATTGGGTGGATTGATTTTTTGATGGCTTTATGGACTACCCGGGAGTTGGTATCTATTTGGAGGAAGTAAGCCACTGGGAGTGCTGAACTTCTTCTGGCTCTCTCTTCTTCTTCCTCACTGTCCCTCTTGAGTAAGATGACTAGCTTTATGCTGTCATGTCTTTGTTCTGCCTCAGCTCAGAGCAATGGAGCCAGCCAACTGAGACATCTAAAACCTTAAGCCAAAACGACTTGTTCTTCCAAGTTGTTGTTGTTATTGTTGTTGTTGTTGTTATTATTATTATTGTTGTTGTTGTTGTTGTGTTTAAAATTTCAGGTTAAAGCTTTATAACAAAGTGCTATGAGAGTGCAGTGCGGTGCAGTTGCTAAGAAATTGCTTAAACTAATAATGTTGATCAATAATATTGTGTGTAATAATTATAAGTCGCAGGCAGGCATCTAAGTCAGAAAAGGGTTACAGGAGAATTCATGGAAAGGCTAAGGGCATCCGCCCTACCTGAGAACATCTGCCCTACTGGTCTCATACCTTAGATAAGAGACTCTCTCTCAAGTGAACTTCTCTCTTGTGACCCTGTTATCTTCCAGAACATCTGTGTTCTTTGTGTAACTGCTTTAAGGTATAGATAGAGTGGTAAATGTTAGAATTCAAGGCTGATGTAATAAGAATGACTTTGCAAAAAATAGTAGATACCCCTTAACCCTACCCTATTATCCCAAAAACGTCTGTCCAAGTTACCTTATTGGATGGAAGCTGTAAATTCAAAAAGTGTCATCAATGATGTAACATACTTGCAAGATGTTGTATAAAAATCCCACCCGAAGGGCGATCTGGGCCTTTGCCACTTGTGTGGAGACACATGCGCTTGGGTCCAGGTTCGAACCTGTAATAAAGTCTGTCTTTTGACAGACTAATAATTGGCTATGGACAGTTATTCTCGCTCGCTAGGTTACAACATTATTATTATTTTTATTACAGTACTGGAGATGGAACCCAGAGGCATTGGACTGCTGAGCTACACAATCAGCCCTATTTTTTATCATTTATTTTGAAACAGAGTTTCACTGAGTTGCAAAGGGCCTTACTAGTAGTAGCTGAGGCTGTCCAGGAACTGAGATCCTCTTGTCTCAGCCTTCCACATGCTGAGATTACAATCATGCACCACCACACCTGGCTCTTCCAAGTTATTTTTATCAAGTATTTTCTTTTTTTATTGGTACATTGTAGTCATACATCTTAATTGTGTACAAGATGGTAGAAGACACACATGTACACATCACTTATTCAGCCCTTCCTCAATTTCAATTTCATTCTATCTCTCCTCCCTTCTTCTCATGTTTGGCTTAGTGACTGACTTTGATATGTTTGTGAATGTGCATCACATACATTATAAAATTTCCCTCTTCACCTCTTTTATAAACCTCATTTAAGTCACCTTATTTGCTCATCTATGGTTTATCCGTCTTTGTCTGGAGTTCCTCCTAGGAGCCTTTTTCTTTTTTGCTTCCTCACGTTAGGGAGAACATCTGATTTTTTTTACTTTTTGTGACTGGCTAATCTCATTTACCAAATGTTATCCAGTTCCATCTACTTCTCAAATGACATAATTTTGTTCTTTATGTCTACTATTTCATTGTGTATATATTTCCATAGATTTGTGTTCCACTTATCTGTTAATGGATATCTTGGCCAGTTCCATAGTTTGGCAACTGTGAATTGTATGACTATGAACATAGATATGCATGCATTAATTTGGTCTTTTGGTTTTCTTTCTTTGCGGTAGATACCCAGAAGGAGTATTACTGGATCATATGGTAGGTTCATCACATTCTTCTGAAGATTCTCCATGTTTCCAAAGTGGTTGCAACAATGTATTAGAGCTTCCATTTCTCCATACCCCTCTTGTCAGTATTTGTTGTTGTTTGTGTTTTTAATGATTGTCATTCCATTTGGAGTTAGGTGAAATATCATGTTGTTTTTTTTTTTGGTGGGGGGCCTGGGGATTGAACCCAGGGGCATTCACCCTCCAAGATACACCTCCTCCCCTATTTTTCATTCTTTATTTGACATAGGTTCTCACTAAGTTGCAGAGGGCCTCACTAAGTAGTAGAGTCTCTCAGCAAACCATGATCCTCTGGTCTCAGCCTCCTGAATGCTGGGATCACAAGCATGTGCCACCAAGCCGGGATATCAAGTTAATTTTGATTTGAATCTTTCTAATTGCTAATGATGCCAAAAATTTCCATACATTTATTGGCCATTTCAATTCATTCTTTTGTGAAGTGCCTCGTTAGTTTACTTGCCCAATTTTTATTTGGTTGTTTGTTTTCCTAGTACTGATTTTGAGTTTCTTGAGTTTTCTGTATATTCTGGATATTAGTCCTATATAGGAATAGTAGTTGGCAAAATTTTTCTTCAATTTTGCTGACTCTCTGTTGAGTTTCTTGATAGTTTCCTTTGTTGTTCAGAAGCTATTCAGTTTAATGCAATCTCACATATTGATCTTCCTTTTGTTAAGTATTTTTGTCACCATGATAAAAAGCTGACAGACGACTACAGGAAATAAAGCTATTTTTCTAAACTGGGCAGTTTAGTGTAAAACATTTAAGATTTTTCTAATTTTTGTTTTTATGATCTTATAAAATATGTTATTAACTGAAGTCAGGAGCCCTGAAAAGTGCCTTCTGCAGAAGATAATATTTTCATTGTAATATAGAACTTTTAAATTTGAGGAGGTTATATTTTAAGTGGATATTGTAGATTTGAAAAAAAAATTAATTCCATATCTTGTAGTTGTTTTGGATGAAATTTTTTTCTTCATGATATGTTTTGAAACAGAGGAAGTATGATTGGCATTAGATGCTGTCTTAGTGTGTTTCTGTTATATAATACCACAGGCTGGGTGCATTGTGAAGAAAATTATTTTGTTTTATTGTTCTGGCCCACAGTTAAGGAACCATATCTGGTAATGTCTGAAAGGCAGGGCAGGATATCACATTGGGAGATACAGAAAGTGTAATCACTGGTGCCTCTCCTTCTTCTTAGAAAGCCATTATGTTTAATTTTGAGAAATACACCATGAAGACTTTATCTAATTCTAGTCATCTTCCAAAGGCCTCACCTCTAAAGACTAAATCCAGATGAAGTTTCTACCCTGTTATTAGGGAACATACTATATTCAAACCATAAAAGAAGCTTAAAATGTTTTTTAAATTAATATAAACAAATTTAACATGTAAAATATATCATGACTACTAACCTAAAATTATAATTGATAAATTATAAGTTATCAATATAAGTTAATTTATAATTACTTATACTTTAAAGCTGAGTCTTTATTTTATCATATGCATACAGCAAAATATTTATTCCACTGATGTTGATCTTTGTTAAGAATGAGAACAGTTTTAATTATATTATGGTTTATATCTTTCAGTTTTTATATACTTTTAATTAATACATATATATTTATATATTCTAGATTTATCTTTATTTTTCCTGTAATCCTTTTCTTTATATTATCTTATTACTTATGAGAATCTTGTGATAAATTTCTTTAATATTAATTCTATAAATCTTAGCTGAAAAATAATGTACTTAAACATATCTATATTATTTGAATAGAGCATATACTATGCACCATGTACTTTAGTATTCAATATTATAATTTTCATTAATGCTTAAATTATTCAAAATTAATTTTGTATATTCTTAATAATTTAGTTGATATTTAGGAGATAACTACTGTATTTTTTTAATTGGTACATTGTAATCATACAACTTAATTGTGTACAAGATGGTAGAAGTATACATGCACATATTATTCATTTAGTTCTTCCCCAGTTCCCACCTCATTTTCTTCCCCCTTCTTTCTCATGTTTGGCTTAATGATTGAATTTGATATGTTTGTGAATATACATCATGTACATTAAGGAATTTCCCTATTCTCCCCAAAATCACCCTTAGTTAGATCGTCTTATCTGCTCATCTATGGATTTCTCCTATTTTGTCTAGAAGTCCTCCTATGACTAATTTTCCCCTTAGCTTCCACATATTTGGGAGAGCATTCGATTTTTTTATTTTTTATGACTGGATAATCTTACTTACTCTCATGTTCTCCAGTTCCATCCATTTCCCTGCAAATGACATAATTTTATTCTTCTTTATGACTGAGTAAAATTTCATGGTGTATATATCTCCTAGTTTTGTAATCCATTCATTTGTTGATGGACATCTTGGCTGATTTCATAGTTTGACAATTGTGAATTGTGCAGTTATGAACATAGATGCACATGCATTAGTTTGGTTGTTTGATTAACTACTGAAGTTTCAAGTGATTATGTTTCTTAAAATTACTAATTTATATTGATTTCTAACTTAATGCATTGGCATTCAAAATATTACCTATGGCAAACATGTGTGTAAGTGTCTGTAAATTTCAAATAGTGTTAAGATGATGTTACTTTGGATGTATTCATTTTGTCTCACACATCACCAAACCTGCAATAGACTTGGCTAGGAAAATAAGTAACTCAGTAAACTAATAGAGGCATTTAATATTTTTTAAAAAGATGGGTGAGTGTCCTAAGCATACTCTTCATTTTTCTTTCACTAATAACAACATTTAATGACTACATAAAAGAATTGATCAATAAAGTGTTATGACATACAAATATAATTAGTATTTAAAAATATTGTAGAAACTTTTATGAAAATCCTAAATAATTAACATGGTATCTGGAAATGGACAGTTCTCACATTAAGTTCAGAATCCCTACGATTTCTTGGAATTATTGATCATATGGTCGCCATAGATCCAATGTGCAAAGAATACCTGCCCCCTTTACTTAGAAAGGCGAGGAATACTAACATACCTGTTATGAAGTTATACTTAGATTTCTTTGGCAGGCATTATAGTATGTATTTTCTATCTTCAAATATTTTACATTTTCAGCTTATATATAAACCTTGTCAAAAATGAAGAAAATTCAGATTAGAATTATTCTTACCAATATTTGTGGGTTAGAATTTTTAAAAAAAATGTGTGCTGCACTAAAGCAAATTATATTGAGTTTCTAATTATTTATGTTTTGTTCTTAGGCCTATTATAACCTTGTAAAAGTAAAGATAAATGAGTAGAAAAAATTATGACTTCAGCGCAATTTAATAGTCATATAAAATGAACTACTAGCTTATGCATTCTAAGTATATTGATTTCTGTGTGGGCAAAATAATAACCAAAATGTCTATTAGTTAAGTTCTCTAAATGATTGTCCTTCTGCACACCATTTCACATGAGCATTCTCTGTAGTTAGTGAACCTAAAGAGTTTTTTCATCCCAGTTTGTCTTAATTTTTTCAAAGCACTTTAGGAAAATAGAGTTTATTATATAGTTATCTTACTGGAATGGGAAGCAGTATGTGATGTCAATGAACCATAAATACATTATTTTTTCTAGACACATCAAGATTAAAGTAAATCTTCCCTTCTGCTTTATTGATATGTGAAAGTCTAGAGAAATATTTAAAACTTTCCACAATCTTAGTGTAATACATATATCAAAGATGTATGCACTTGATTCAGTACCAAATGAAGAACTCAGACAAAGAGAAGGTATTAGAAGGTCTTTTAAAATTAATTATTTATTGTTAATATATATAAACATTTTCTGGTCCATAAGTTGTCATCTTAATGATTTCTATCCACTCTAGAATAGCAGATTATCTGTTATGATTTTATGCATGTGTATGATCATAACTTTATTTGTCTAACTCAAAATATATTATTTGAATCTTTTTTATATTTTAAGAAATAAGATGAGACTCAACAATCAATTAGACATTGGCACTCTTCCTAGAAAATGATAACTTTTTGAAAAATTGTAATCCCAGCTTTCAGGAGGCTGAGACCTGAGGATAGTAGTTAGCGGCCAGCCTCAACTGCTTAGTGAGACCCTCTGCAACTTAGTGAGACACTTTTTCAAAATAAACAATAAAAAATAGGGCAGGTGGTATAGCTCGGAGATGGAATACCCCTGTGTTCCATCCCTAGAGCTGCAAAAATAAATAAACAAATTAATTAATTAATTAATAGAATTTGAAACCAAAGGAGTAGTTTGATTAAAATGATCCTAATTCATCATTTGAGTTTCAATTTGACAAGTAACCAAAGAGAATCGTTCAACAGTCTAAAACCCCGAACTCAGATTTGTAAAGTCTGTAAATGAAATGTGTTCATAAGGTGTTCAAAAATCTACTGTTTTTGCTGGGTGTGGTCACGAACTTGTAATCTCAGCATTTGGGAGGCTGAGACAGGAGGATCGCGGTTCATGTACAGCTTCAGCTACTTAGTGAGGCCCTTTGCAACTCAGTGAGACCCTGTTTTAAAATAAAGAATAAAAAATAGTACTTGGGGTGTAGCTCGGAGGTAGAATGTCCCTGAGTTCCATCCCTGGTACCACACAAAAAAAGAATCTACTGTTTTTATCCCGTTAATCCTTTCTCTTTCCCATAATGAAGATATATGAAAATTGCAGCGATTTTAAGAATATGGTTAATTCGTTTTTCATGCATTTGCATATTTTAGCACGAAGAAATTTCAGTAAGGCAATGTATTGTTTTATTAGAATCCTCTATGTTCCTTCATCCCATATTGCAGAGAAACCAGCCATCCACCTTGTTTGTGTGGTCTATTTCTGTCACAGACTATCAGTGCTGTTACAGCTAGATTTATGGAAGGTGAATTGGCAAAAACATTGACCTGAAGTTACTTATTGTCATCTGTGCAAGTAATTTCTTAGAAAAAGAGAAAATCTATCTAGAAAATATGAAATAGCTTTTCATTCTTAGTTTATTACGAGAAAATAGGTTACAAGGATGCTAGTAATGCTAAATAATATTTGACAACCTAGGATTTAAAGATTTTCCTCAAAAGGCTCACCAAACATTGATTTTCACATCATTTCTCTTCGGTAATATAAAAAGAGAAAGACATTTTTTCCTGATTATATTCATACATTCTGGACCTAAACTATGCATCCCCTTCTTCAATTCAAAAAGCCTTGGGATAGACACTAGCTTTCTTTCCAGCAGAAATAACTGTTCAAATAAATATGTTTAAACTGATGTGGTCCCTTAGAGATAGGATCCCAGCTGATACAGGTGGTTGTTACAGCTCATGTATTTAATTGCTCTTGTCTTGGAAATTAGAAGATCACAAGGAGAAGCACACAGTGTCTGACTTCCAATCACATCCTGACTGTGGGCTTGTCCATGTCTGGCAGTCTTTGATGGAGAGCATTCCTGGAATCAGAAACTGCAAAAATAACCTAGAAGAAAATAGTAACAGTGGAATTATTTAGAAACATACAAAAAATGTAGGTAAGAATTAAGGGATGATAAATAAAAGAAAAAAATAGATTAGTCTTTGTGTAGAACCTGGGTTTCTTAGGAAACATTATTTCTGCTTACTAAATCCTGGGTTCTCTCTTTTCTCCTTTTCCCTCTCCTCACTTTTTACAGCTCCTTGATGATTATTTCTTTCTCACAGAAAAGCTAAAGGATCTAGTAAGGGATGGTATTAAAAACATAATATTTCTCAACATTCATTTATCACAATTCATTGAATCAATAAAAATCAGTATATGATAATTTATTTTTGTTTATTTTGTTTTTACTTTAGCTTGATAGCTCACAATCTGATAAAGTATACAGAAATTAGTTGAGTCATCTGTCTAAATTTTATTGGTTATTTGAATGGATTAATTTTACTTTATGAATGTAAATTTATAGTATTTTGTAGGATAAGACATATGTTCTCTTTGTAAATCCCCTAAGTTATTGGGATTTATTTATTTATTTATTTATTTATTTATTTATTTTTGTATTAGGTTTGAACCCAGAAGTATTCTACCTCTGAGCTATACCCCAGCCTTATTTTATTTTTTAAATTTTAAAACAGGGTTTTATGTTGCTGGAGGTAGCCTCAAATCTGATCTTTCCATCTTAGCCTCCAAACTACTGGGATTACAAGTATATGTCACCACATCTGGCTGTTTTGGGATTTTAATATGTTTTTTTTTTTTTTTTTGGTTTGCCTAAATGACTTCTCTATATATTATTCTTAATTTAATATAATAATTTCCACTCTTCATCAAATACTAATATTTCTTTTGTTTGATTTAATTTAAAAACATTATTTAAAAATTAGAAAAAGAAAAAAGTTAAGAAGAGTTAAATATGCAATTATATAAAATTTTATTTTAGGCTATCATATAACCTATCTTTCTTTCTTTTTTTTTTCTTTATTTTTTTTATTGGTGCACTGTATTCATACATCATAGTAGGATACATACTTTTGTAGACATACATGCACACTTTTCCCAGTCAGCCCCCACCCAATCCCCACCCCATTCTCTCCCTATCCCTCCCTCCCATGCTTGGCTTAGTAGTTGACATCTAGTATTATGGCAATTTATCTAAAATTAAAAATGATAATCTCACATAACAGTTTCATTTGTCTGATACCAAACTTTTGATGTCTTAAAGATAACATTTCAATATTTCTTTTTGCTTTCTTTCTTACCAAAGAATATTTTTTTTCTATTTTTTAGGTGAAACTATCATATATTTATGTATTTATTTTTCAGAAAAAAATCTATCCTAATATGGAATATGGACTCTAGGTACCCAAAACGATCTTGAAAAAGAACAAAGCTAGAAGATATATATTTTCTGATTTCAAACCATATAAAGCTACAATAATTGAAACAGTGTAGTACTGTTCTAAAGGCAGATATATAAACCATTGGAGTTAAATAAAAGCCTAGAGCTAAATTCTTCCCTATATTGTCAAGTTATTTTTGACAAGGTTTCCACGAACATTTGGTGGTGGAAATGATAATCTTTTAACTAAATATTGTAAAAAAATAATAATTACATGTTAAAGAATAAAATTGGACCCTTACCTAATCCCATATACAAATATTAACTCAAAATAGATAATAGACCTAAATATAAATCTTAAGACTATAAACTTTTAGGAGAAAATCTGGGTCATAAAACCTCACAACACTGAAATTGGCAGTGATTTCTTGGATATGATTTCAATGGCACAGGCAACAGAAGAGTATACAAACTCCCTAAAAAATAAAAAAATAAAAAAAATTGTATATCCAAAGACAATGTAAACAGAGTTAACAGTTACTAATAGAATGGGATAAAATATTTCCAATTGCTATATCTGAAGGTATATTAATATTCCAACTAGAAATCCTAAAAATTAACAACAATAAAGGCAAACAATACCATTTAGAGATAGGTAAAAGACTAACATAAATAATGAATCTCCACAGATAACCAATCTTAATTGTCTGTTGGATGGAAACTTGTTTCTCTGGTTCTGGTGTGTGTTACCTATTTCTTCTTTGTAGTTAATCTCTTTGAGTATTTTCTCTAGTGCTGGTTTTAAAGACATAAATTTCTTCAGTTTCTGTCTGTCATGGAAGCTTCTTATTTTTCCATCTAATTTGATAGAAAGTTTTGCTGGGTAGGAAATTTTTGGCTGGAAGTTGTTTTCTTTCAGAGTTTGGAATATGTTACTCCAAGCCCTACTGGCTCTCATGACTTGGTTTGGGAAGTCTGGAGTGATTCTAATTGGTTTGCCTCTGAATGTCACTTGGCCCTTTGTTTTTGTTGCCTTTAAGATTCTCTGCTTGGCTTCCACATTGGTCATTTTGACAATTTTGTGGCGTGGGGATCCTCTTCTCCGATCCTGGGTAAAGGGAGTTCTATAAGTTTCCTGGACCTGTGTATCGACCTCTTGCTCTATGTTTGGAAAATTTTCTGCTATTACTTCCTTGAAGAGATTGTTGATCCCTTTGGTTTCACTTTCTTTTCCCTCCTCTATTCCAATTATTCTTAGGTTAGCTCTCTTAAAATGGGCCCATATTTCTTCAATATCAGATTCCTGCTGTCTGATATTTTTTTCTAGATTAGAAACTATGAGTTCATTTTTGGATTGCTCATCTTCTAAGAGCGAGATTCTGTTCTCCATGTGGTCTAATCGGTTGTTTGTGCTTTGAATTGAGGCCTTTACTTCATTAATTGCATCCTTTATCTCTTTTTGCCTCTCTCTGAGTTCTTTTCGAAGC